>NW_011442585.1:0-948 GCF_000754665.1 Bison bison bison | reverse complement strand
ATGAATATTCAGGGTTGCTTTCCTTTGGGATTGACTGGTTTGATCTCCTTGCTGTCCAAAGGACTCTCATGAGTCTTTTCCAACACCACAGTCCAAAAGCATCAATTCTTTGGCACTCAGCCTTCCTTATGGTCCAGCTTTCACATCCATACATGACTACTGGAAAAACAAATTGTAGAAGACTATTTTAGATTGAGCAAAGGGTGTCTGTAAAAGTGCAAATAGGCACCTTAGCTGTTTGAGAAATTATAAATGGTTCTATATAAACTGGAATATAGGTGTGTTAACGGGGAAGTTGGTACAGGGCCAAATCTTGAAGAGGTTCCTGTGAAATGCTGAGGAGCCTGCACTTTGTCCTGAAGGACAGGAGGAACATTTGTAGAGATTTATTCAGAGGAGAAAGATGATCAGATCAGTATTTTATGGAGATCCTCTGGTGCCAGGACGCAGGAGTCTGGGCAAGGAAAAACCTGCTAGATGACTATTGCAATACTGCAAGCAAGAGGAGATACAGGCTTGAAACAAAGGCCTGACTGTGAGGGAGGTGAGGGAGCATAGATAGGAGCGAGAGCTTGAAGACCTGAGTTCTAATCCAGTCTCTGTCAACATCCACCTTGAGTTCTTTTCTCCAAAATGTGTATATTGCTCTGTAAAATGAGGACATTGGACTGGATGGTCTCTAATGGACTCTGACATTCAGTAAGGATTGGGTTTTCTGTATGTTAGAAGTAGAGCCGGGGTGAAGGTGCAGCGTCAGTATTAACGGTTGATAGAAGTACTTTTAATAATAATGGTTGGATCAGCTGCATCCTGCTGAGAACGTAGACGGACCATGATAAATGCACATTGCAGTGGATAGGAGAGTAGATTCTTTGCCTCCATTCCACAATTCACACAGAAGGCATCCTTAGGACTTGTTCAAAAATAAGGGTTTGTAAAACCCTCATT
>NW_011442584.1:0-948 GCF_000754665.1 Bison bison bison | reverse complement strand
GCACCCCGTCTCAACCTGGCCTCTTCCGTGTCTCAGACACTTGCCACATGTGTGCCCTTCAGAGGCAGGTGTGGGGGCGAGCTTGTGTCTCAGGATGTTTCTTGTTTCCACATCTCTTAGAGACTAATCAATGTCTCTGCCCTTGAGCGGGAATGTCAGTCCGTCAAGGTGATAGAATATGGCTGCAGACATTTGTGGTCTCTTCCATTCTCTGTCCCAATACCAAGCATCAGGTCTCCCATTTCTGAGTCTCCCCCACCCCCATTTCTGCTCTATCTCTTCAGTCTTTATCTCTGTCTCCCCAGTTTGCCAAACATGTCTGCCTGGCTCTCTATGTCCCGTGTCTCTCTGTCATCTTCACTAAGTAATGCAGTTGATCTGTCTCCTCCATCTGTTTCCTCATTTCTGTCTTTGCCAGTCTGTCTGTCTTTGTCGGTCTTTCTGTTTTTCCTTTCCTATTTGCATCTCTCTGGTTTTGAACTCTGTGTCCATTCCTCCCCTTAGTCTCTCCTTCCATCTCTCTTGCCGAGTTCCCTTGTCCCCATCCATCCCTGTGACCTTCGTAAATCTTCCTCCTCCCCCACCCAACTTCCGCAAAGCCTCACATTGGGAACACTGTGCACAGTCATCAATCTCCCCAAACTGAGGAGGGAGTGCATGAGGGGGGACAGGAGCCTGTCTGGGGTGCAGTCTCCCCCAGCCCAGCTGGTGAGCAGAAGGAGAGAAGGCCAAGAATCTCCTGGGATCCTGAAACCCCCCAGGCTTCTCCATCCCCCCAATCTCTCTGCCATGGTCCAAGCTCATCCCTGTAGGATAAGGTAGAGAGGAAAAAGATAAAGGTGGAACAGAGCCTCCCCCCTTCCCTCCCATCCCCCTCTTGGAAGGGGACAGAGTTCCGCAGAGGGGCCAACTACCAGGGCTAGAAGATGTGGCTCCCCCCCCCCCCCG
>NW_011442583.1:0-948 GCF_000754665.1 Bison bison bison | reverse complement strand
TTTTTGTTTGTTTTTTTTAAGTGAAGTCTCTATCCATATCTTTTGTCTGTTTCATTATTGGGTTTTTGGAGTTCTCCTTTTAGTGTTGAGCATTCTTCATCTCTGGAGTTGCTTTTGTTACTGAAGGGTCTTGTCACTGGGTATAGACTTCAGGGTTAATGGAGTTTTCTCAGTGCCGTCATGGTGTTCTGCTCTCTTCTGACTCCTCTGTTCCTGACAAGTCATTGGTCTTTTGAACCTTTATACTCTGATGTCTCTTTTGTTTATTTCCCCCCTGGTTACTCAACTTTTTTTACTCTTGTTTCTCAGCACTTGAGTGTAGCTACACGCGATTTTGTTCTATGTCTGCTGCTTGGGGTTTGCTAAACTTCTTGCTTCTATAAATTGATGTATTTATTTATGTAGAATTATTAAATTTGCAAATTTTAGGACATTAATTCATTAAATGTTAAATATTTAATATACTTCTTCCCAGCTGCAGTGTTGCCCCAGACTCTGAGCTCTGATTCTTCAGTCCAGTAGGAGTGCATATTTCTTTGCAGTTTTAATCATCCTCTCCTCTCTGGGGCCCTAATTACTTCTGTGCTAAACCTCTGGTTTCTGAGGCTCTGCGCATTTGTCTTCAATCCTTTTTCTCTTTGTTCTTCACGTTGGATCATTTCTACTAAATTCTCTTACTCTTCTCTCATCTCCAATCTGATGTTAAACCATCAATTAATATGTTATGTCTTTGAGCAGAGTTTAAACAGTTGCTTTAAAATCCTTATCTGCTGGCTCTAGCATCTGAGATCGCTCTTTATTATCTTTTTCTCATTGTATCTGGGTATGTAGCAAAGGTCCCATCACTTCATGGGAAATAGATGGGGAAACAGTGGAAACAGTGTCAGACTATTTTTCTGGGCTCCAAAATCACTGCAGATGGTGACTGCAGCTATGAAATTAAAAGAC
>NW_011442582.1:0-949 GCF_000754665.1 Bison bison bison | reverse complement strand
GGAGATCTGTCTGTTGTTAGAAAGAGAAACGGGTGCCACTGTGCTTTTGGCTGCAGGGCAAAGAAAGGGTGTTTCTGCATCAGAGTTTCATCCAGATTTTGCCATCTCCTATCTGGGCAATTGTATGTGAGTTTCTTAACTTCTCTTACCTATGAAATGGAGATAATATGTCCTTGTAGGACTAATGAAAAAAGTAATCAAATCATGTTTGTGAGGTACCTTGCATGCCTGCCTCACCAGGTGCTTGGTAAATGAAAGTTATTCGAATTATGTGTGTGGTTTCTTCCTCTTTTAAGCACCAGGTCATTCTGATGGCAATTGTCCTAAATGGCCTTGATAGTAGCTATTTATGCACTTAAATTGCTAAGGATACTTTTGATCTTCAAAATGATTGAATCTCACTTTGACCAAACACAGACCAAAGAGAAAGTGTTGTGTTTTGCTTATTTGTCGCTGACAATATTAAGTTACTTTATGTCATAGTGGTAAGAAGGGTGTAGGTTGACTCCAGGGACAACTAGAGACTGAGGCTCAAATAAAGCCGCACTTCTCTCCTTCTCTCAACTGTCTTCATTCCCTGTGATCAGCTTCCTGACTGTGGAGGGAAATTGCTGTCAAGGTCCTAGAGGACTCTGTTTAAAATTTAAGTATCCCAGGGAGAGTCCCTGATTGGCCTAGAATGAGTCAGGTGGTTAGCCTAGGACCAATCAACTGTAGGCAGGGCAAATGAGCCTATGAAAACATACAATACCAGCCCTTACTTGTATCACAGAATGAAAGAGAAGGATTACATGGGCGAGAACTTCAGGAATGGGAGCTGATGGGGAGAACCAAAAATCAGCAAAACCTCCCCTTTGAAACTAAGCTCATTGTGGAAAATCTAATGGATAGCTGCTTTTTTTTTTTTTTTTTGCTTGTTTAGCTTCTCTTCTACCTTCTGTATCCCTCT
>NW_011442581.1:0-949 GCF_000754665.1 Bison bison bison | reverse complement strand
TGCATAGAAGAGCCTTGGTAATTAGGTGGAGCTCAACTACCCTGTGGTATGTTAGCCTTTTATCCAGTTTGCTATCCTTGTTCACTGGGGTTCTGCACAGTCATCCACATTGGCAGGGACAGAGGTAATACACAGACTCATCAAGTAGGACCTATTCTCACTATGGTTTTCTGGCTATTGTCCCACCAAATCTGCTAAAAACAGCCCACACCTTTCAATATGGTAGAATACTTAATTGAATCATGAAGTTATCTTGTGGAAGACTGATTATGCTGAATCCTGCTACATCCCCTGGAACAAATACTTATTCTGAACTTGGATATTACTTCGATATTGGAGTGTCTTTTTCAAGTAACACCAACCATGGACTCACTAGATGGCTTTTTCATTCTCATGGAATGCCACACAACATTGCTTCTAGCCAAGAAAGTCCTTTTATTATAAATAGAAATAAACCAATGCATTTAAAAATTCACTAATCATATCTGTTTCCCCATCACCCAGATGTAGCTGGAATTGCTTATTAAATACTCAGTTATCATGTCAACTTGTACATAACAGTTTTCAAGCTTGAAATGCTGTCCTATAGGATATGGTAAATGCTCTGAAGAGGACTGGCTAGATGACATGAGTCCCAGCATCCAGATATGGATGAGATTGGCATCTCTTACAATTATACCCAAAGACTTACAAAATATTTACTCCCAGTTTCCATGATTTTTTACTCTGTTGACTTGGAGTTTTAAATATCCAAAGGAGAATTATTTTATCAAAGGATTTAACAATAATCCCACATAAGACAGGTGGCAACATTCATGTGTTCATTTAGTCCTATTGAAGACACTAGATAAAACAGCAAAAAAAAAAAAAGATGTTTGATCCTGCTACAAAATGGGGGCATGAAGGAGTGGGGCTAGAACTCAGGTGATCATAAGGTGCCTTTATTAAG
>NW_011442580.1:0-949 GCF_000754665.1 Bison bison bison | reverse complement strand
CAGTTTTCTTGTAAGGTGATGGTGCAATTAAAAAATACTACTGTGATTGCAAAGTCTTGGAATATTGGAAAGAAACTTAGGACATGCAGGTACATAATAAAAAAATAAGGTAGAAAGTACTCAACATATTCATAACAGAGATTAGATGAGTGGTGTGTGCTTCAGAGGCAGGAAGAATGGATTCTGTATAGAAAAGAGGGAAGGAGGAATCACCTTTTTTTCTGATTCTTTCGCTTCTTCCTAACTTTTCCCCCCTTTTATTTCTTTCCCGATTTCACAAAAATTATCTACTTCACCATCCCTATTCAAATCTGATTTTCCTTTTCTGGCCTCTAGGTCTCCTGTTGTCAGTTTCATTTCCCACCTATGTAGTCCACGGATGATTAAAAAGGAGGCTATTTAATCACAAATTTTTGAGATATCAAAAACATAAATTTGAAAATGTTTAAATATTCACATGTTTGAAATAGTTTCCTTAGTTTCTGCAAACTTGAATCTGAGTGAATTCTAAATAATCTTGTCTTGACTTTGCAGGAGAGGAAAACATACTTTTAGAAGTTACTAATTAATCCTTTAAACCTAATGTAACCTGAATTTTCTAGTGGATTAAAACTAGATTTGGGTTGTACGTACACAGCACTATCAATTCAATCAACAGATTTTTACTTCTAAGATTTAGTCTTAACTTCAAACTGGAAGAAGTTATCTATAATTTTATTAGCACTATCCCTCTTCCTGAGAAAAATTTCTGTATTACAGGAAAATTAATATTCAATAATTTAACTTTTGTGTGTGCTAGTGTGCTCAGTCGTGTCCAGCTCTTTGCAACCTCATGAACTGTAGCCCACCAGACTTCTCTGTCCATGGAATTTTCCAGGCAAGAGTACTAGAGCAGGTTGTTATTTTCCTACTCCAGAGGATCTTCCTGACCCAGGGATCAAACCTAGGT
>NW_011442579.1:0-949 GCF_000754665.1 Bison bison bison | reverse complement strand
ATTTAAATTGCAAACTGGTTTTTTGTGTAGAAGCATGTGCCCGTGTGTGTGTGTGTGTGTGTGTGTGTGTGGTTTGGACACCTTTGTGCAAGTCTATGTGGCTTGTGTTTTTTAAGGGTGTGTTTCTTGTGTGTTTGCTTATGTTGTCTGTGTGTGCTCATATATACACACATGTTTATGTGTATGATGCTGTGTGTGCATGTGATCCTTGTTATCTAACATTGTTAGGGTCTCTCTGCTTGCCTGCTGCCCTCCTCAAAGCCCGAATAGTCCTGGGAGAATTAGATGACCATCTCATTCTCCACTGACTAATTAATCCCTCATTAGGGTCATAAGTGATCATTAGTTTCAAATCAGCCTTGCTACCCAGGAGAGGCACAGCTCTGAACTGGAGACCTTGCAAAATAGGGAGATAATTCTCCCAGATGCATCACCATCTAATCATTTCTGCTTATCTGAGGTGGGCAGAGTTTCTGGGTGAAGTTCCTCTTCTTGTACCTCCTATTAATTCCAGACTGAGTCTGTCTTGATGGCTTAAAGCTATGATGCTATTCCAAAATCTTGTTCTTGGAATGGATGGGCTGGATAAGATGGGGTGCTGGAGGGAGGCTGGATGGGCCTGAGATGCTACTAAGAAGGACCTGAAGTTCATATATGGACAGGGGCCTATGCAAATTACAGCCAAACAGATTGGTTCGAAGTCAGCAGACAGAAGTAGTTTCAAGCAGCAGGTCTGAGAAACAAGAGGGAGGTTGAGTCTGGCCAAGGAGATGGAGTGAGCAATTCCAGTCAGGGCAGGAAAGAGAACAAATGGCTCTGAACACTTCAGAGGGGCCAGAACTTTGAAATGAAAGTGAAACTCGCTCAGTCTTGTCCGGCTCTTTGCAACCCCATGGACTATACAGTCCTTGGGATTCTCCAGGCCAGAATACTGGAGTGGGTAGGCTTT
>NW_011442578.1:0-949 GCF_000754665.1 Bison bison bison | reverse complement strand
TGGAGACTGTTCTGGTTCCCTGACAATTCTCTGGTCACTCAGACTCCCAAGGACATCATTCAGGACATAGACAGAATTAACCTCCTGCTATGATTCATTCTTTATGAAAGAATCCTCTTATCTAACTCCCTAGAAGACTTGTGTGGCAAACCACCAAGAAGTCTGCTAAACAGACTCTGATAAACAGACTGTTGGAGGAAGCTATTATTTTAAAACTAAGAAATTGATATCAACAGGAAAAAATGGGAGATAGATACACAGAGAGATAAAACATACTAAAATGAGGCTAGAAATGGTGTGGTTCAGGCATAGAAGGAAGAGAAAGAGTAAAAAAGAATGTACTACTAAGGGAACAAAATTCCCTCAGGTAAGCATGAGGTATCTAATAAAACCAAAATAATAATGTGTAACAAATAATTACAGTGGGAATCAGGCAGTTCTACTGATTTTTCCTAGTCTTGCTCACAAGTTATCTGAGGATAGGCTGGCTATCACCTGATATACAATGACCTTCGCTGCCTCAGCTGAAGTAACCTGGATTCTACTAATGTCACATTTTCCAGCAGACCAGACTAGCATGTTCTTTTTTTCACAACAGGAGAAGGCAGGTGACCAAGCTCAACTGCACAAGAATGTTACCAGACTCTCCAGTAGAAACAGCAAGTCTGAACAAGGGAAAATCATGACAGTATGCATTATCCTCCATGACCTGAGGCCCTGCAGAAATCTTGGTGAGGACAAGAGATTTGTCCTCATAAATCTGACAATTTGTGACAATTTGTCCTTGTCACCATAAGACAAGAGGACTCCAGCCTTATCTTGACCTTAAAGGCAGAGAAATTCCAGCTAACACCTACTGTATTAGTTTTTGTTGCTGCTATAACAAATTGCCATGAGTTTAGGAGCTTAACAACAATTTAATAATCAAATATATTATCTCACAGTTCTG
>NW_011442577.1:0-949 GCF_000754665.1 Bison bison bison | reverse complement strand
TTATAAGTAATTTCAGTATCACTTAAATTCCTTCCTTGGGCTATTCATCTAAACATTCTCTGCCTACTGTCTCACTCTTATCCAGAGTCTCATGCTTACCAAAAAATATTTCACTTCCAAATATATTTCAAATATTCTACTTTCTAATCATCACAACCATTCCTTCCTATTTAATTCAGTCAGTATTTCTACTTCAGATAATTTTTGATTCTCCAAGGATTTCCCAGCAATCATCTTATTATTTTGACTCTGGTAAGTTTTTTATTTCTCCCACTATAACTGTAATCATACCTAATCAATGATCTTAACTACTTTGTCTAACTTTCTTGGTTTCACTACTTGGAAAAATGCTGAGCCTTACTATATTCAACTATTTCATACTCTGTGTCTGAATCTGAGTCTTTGAATGGTTTTCCCGTGATGCTGTCACTTCCCTGGTTTCCGTGATGCCATCAGATTTAGCAGAACCCAGTGCTACTTTCAGTTACTTTCTCTAATTACCTGTTTTTTATCTTTCTACCTGAAATTATATTATGTACATATTAAGATGCTTAGTATGCATTTCTCCTTACTGTTGTGATATATTATGAGAACTAGTAGCTGTAACTACATCTATTACTACTATACTACAGTCCATGGTGGGGTTGCAAAGATTTGAACATGGCTGAGCAACTAAGCACAGCACAACTCATTAGAAGACTGCCTGGCACAGAGGAATGTGTGATTTTATAAGATTTCAATAAACATATAGCCTCTTATTGAAAAAGAATCGGCAGAAGGTATGAAAGTGCCATTATTTTAATAAAATGCAATATTAGTTGTCCATGAACAGTATGAAAAAGCAAAATGATAGGATACTGAAGGAGAAGCTCCTCAGGTCAGTAGGTGCCCAATATGCTACTGGAGATCAGTGGAGAAATAACTCCAGAAAGAATGAAGGGATGGAGCC
>NW_011442576.1:0-949 GCF_000754665.1 Bison bison bison | reverse complement strand
TATTCTTTGCCTATCCTGGCATGACAGCATTATTCTTTTATTCATTTATTAATCATTTAACAAACTTTTAAAATACCAACCTGTGCTAGGAAACATAAAATGAATCCACAGTTCTAGTGATCCTTTGTAAAATAGTAGCAGCTTCCAATTGGTCTCGTAGCCACTAGTCTTCCCTGTTCTGGTCTTTTATCTTTCTCAGTGCTTTCTGGAATGCAGTTTTGAATATGTCACACTCCTGATTACAGCCTTCAGTGACCCCACATCCCCTGCATGGCAGCATGTGCAGATTAAATCTCAGTTTGTAGTGTAGAATATGAGGCTTTACCTGGTTTGGCCCTTGCATATTTTTTGTAATTCTAGTTTTCCTTTGAGACGACCTTATACTCTTTCCTTGAGAGCTTGCCCTTTTTAAAATTTCTGCCCAATTTCTGTTCCTTTTGCTCGTACAGTATAGCTGTCTGAAGAATCCTTCTTTTTCCCTCTTTCCTGCCAGCCCTTTTCTGCAATAATAACATGTCCTTATTAAGTCTTCCTAGATGAAGCATGAATGACACCTCCATCAGAGGTGTCCCTGCCCCCTCCAGCTGAGCTCATCACGGCCTCCTCTATGTTAATAGAGCCTTGTGCGTACTTATTATTGAGCACTTATAATTGTCAGAGTTGCTGGTTCAAACAGTCATTTCACTTCTACTACACAGTGACTCCTTAAAGTTTCCTGATCACATGTTCCCCTTGGTTCTTGCCACTTTCCATCATGCCTGTTATCATAGTTGTGTGTTATATTTCTTTGTATTGCTATTGGATTAATGTCCTTCTCATTCAGCACTTATCCCACCCCCAGCCAGGTCGGCAGCTTTGTGCTCATCATTTCATTTCCCAGTGTAGAGCTAAGTACCTGGCATACAACATGCTCTCAATTCTGGTTGTTGAGTAAGTATTCTAGTTTAAT
>NW_011442575.1:0-949 GCF_000754665.1 Bison bison bison | reverse complement strand
TAGCCACTGGACCATCAAGGAATTCCAGAAAATCTGCGTTGTTTAGCCAGAACCCCTCTGAGATTCTATTAGTGAATGTAAAAGAGACTATTCAGTGATTTGACCAAGATGTTTTTTGAAAAACTAATTTTATTGAGGTATAATTTACATACAGTACAGTGTACCCACTTTCTACATTTTTATGGGATTTTGATACTTTTAAACCTTCATGTAATGACCACTACATTCAAAATACAGAATATTTCTATCATCCCCAAAAGTTGCCTTTTGTTCCTTCCCAGTCAGTCTCCTGTTCTTTCATCCCATCCTGATTCCAAGCAACCACTCATCTATTTTGTCTTAGAAAGTTTCATATGAATGGAATCATACATGTATATACATTTGTGTCTGCCTTCCTTGACTCGCCTTAAAGGTTTTAAGGTTCATTCATTACTCAGTGTGTCAGCAGTTTCTCGTTTTTATTAAGTAACATGCCATGGTATCTATACGTAGTTCCTGTGTCCATTTACCTGTTGGAAACACCTGTAAATAAAGTGGAAGTTGCTGTGAACATTTGTAAACTGGTCTCTTTGTAGACACACATCTGTTTTTCATTAGTCTTGGGTAATTAGGAGGTAGGATTGGTAAATTATGTGTAAATGGTTTAACTGTATAAGAAAGTGCCATTTTATATTCTCACCCACAGTGTAGGCGAGTTCTAGGTCCTCGGCATCCTTATCAACACTTAGGTTTTAGTCTTTACATTTTTTGGGTATTCTGATAGGAATACAATACAATCAGATTGTGGTTTCACTTTGCATTTCTCTGATGACTAATGACCTTGACCATCTTTTCAAGTCCTTTGCCAAGTATATGTATTATGTATTATGACTAATTTATTCCAGCCAGTGGCTTCCCATTTCATTTTCTTAATGAAAGGGCAGCAGGTTAAAAAAAAAAAAAAACATTA
>NW_011442574.1:0-949 GCF_000754665.1 Bison bison bison | reverse complement strand
GGGGAGCCTGGTGGGCTGCCATCTATGGGGTCGCACAGAGTCGGACATGACTGAAGTGACTTAGCATAGCATAGCATAATAGAAAAACCTGAAGCTGATCTGAAACTAATGCAATATTGCAAATCAACTATAGTTAAATTAATTTTAATTTAATTAAATAGCAGTCTCCCTTCACTTCCCTCCCCTACCTTATTTCTGACTGCTTTGTGTTGCTTTCCCATACCATTTATTATCCTCTAACATTATACATCTTTTAGAATATAGTAGCTGTTTCCCTTTCTATGATGTAAGGCCCACAAAGGCTACTTTGTTCACTGCTGTGTCCAGGGCACCAAGAATAGTGCCTCGTAGATAGAAAGTGCTCAATAAATATTACTGTTTGAATTGTAACTCTGATTTCATTAATGTTTAGGAAATGCCTTTCCCATTCCAGATTCTCAATTTCTATCATTTCATCGCTTAATCTTTGTATTTTTAACTAAACTACACTAACAGATTCCCCTAAACTCTGCGTGAATATCTTGTCAGTAGGTAGAGTTCAGCACCATGTTTCATTGAATATATGACACTGTCAATTATAAAACACATAATTATTTTATGTGCGATTAAGAAGAATATTGCCAATTTTTTATAAAATTAAAAAAATTTTTTTTAATTTATTTGTACTGGCTCTTAGTTGAGCCTTGGCATCTTTGATCCTTGTTGGGGTATGTGGGATCATTTTTTTTAAGTTTCAGCACATGGGCTCTTTCTGTGTGGCATGCAAGCTCTTAGACGCAGTGTGTGTGGTCTAATTCCCTGACCAGGGGTCACACTGGAGTCCCCTGCATTGGGAGTGCAGAGTCATAGCACTTAGTCTTATTGGACCAATGGAGTCCGATAGTGCCAGGTAAAGTACGGCATGCTATTTGAGATACAGGGGCGTGTGTGTGTGTTCTAAGAACGTGAG
>NW_011442573.1:0-926 GCF_000754665.1 Bison bison bison | reverse complement strand
CCAGGTTCCTCGCTCCAGTATTGTTGCCTGGTAAACCCTGTGGACAGAGGAACCTGGTGGGCTATACAGTCTATGGGGTCACAAAAGAGTTGGACAAGACTTAGCATCTAAACAACAAGAAAAATAATTATCACTGATCGTGTTTAATGACCATGCAGCCCTCTAGCCCCGAAATTCCTGGAGAGCAGTGGCATGACTCCTGCAAATGTGTGTAACTGTGACCTTGCATGAGGCCTGGCAAGAGCAGGTGCTCAGCAAATACTGCTGCACGCATGAATGGTTGTGTTTTGCACCCTGTAAAGTTTCTTCCATGTTACTTCTTTCACTTTGCCGTATTTGAATTTTAAAGAGCGCAATATTGACTTAATTTTCTTTTAAGTGTAACATTCTCCTTTGTGTTTGTCACTGGAGTCTTGATTATACCATCTGTTATAACAGTATAAAATATGGGAAATCTGCAAATGAAAAAACAATTCTCCAAAGCTCCTTCCTTTACTACCCTTAGTGTTTACACCCCACGATTTTATACCTTGAATCTCACAACAAGATTCTGCCAAGTGTTTTGTTGAGTGCTAATAAAGTGCAATTATTTTCAAAGAACTCTCGCTCTCTCACTCTCTCCCTCACACACACACACACACACACTTCACATTGAGATTGCCTGTGCCCTTACTGGAGGGAGCAAACGTTACTGTATATAAAGTGCATACAGCACTCCATAAATAAAGTACTACTATTTAAGCAGATGGATGGGCCCTTGGACGAAAGAAATAAAAGCTGTTGTAATGTAGTTTGGGTTTTCTTTTGCCTGTGGCCATACGATGTGTATCTTAGAAAGCAAGTTTGTGTTACATTATTAAACCCAGTGGTGTGAAATAGAAAGACTCAAGTGGAATATCTAAAAAATGTAAGGAGAAGTGACAGTA
>NW_011442572.1:0-949 GCF_000754665.1 Bison bison bison | reverse complement strand
GGTTCGATCCTTGGTTGGGGAACTAAGATCTCTCAGGCCGAAAAGCATGGCCTAAAAAATAGTAATAATAATAAAATAAATAAACAGGAAAGGTGGTGCAGGAGAAGTACTTCCAGCCACCTCACCCTGGGTCCAGATGATGCGGGCACAGCCCTCAAAGGCTCCACAGCCCCCGGGGGTGTGTTCGACTTGCAAGTCTTCCCAGGCTTCTCCGACGTTTAGCACCGAGAGTCCTGTGTCCAGAGAAACCTCCAAGCTCCAGATACACAAGGATGGTTAGTGAT
The DNA here is from genome assembly GCF_000754665.1 of Bison bison bison. NCBI lineage: Eukaryota > Metazoa > Chordata > Mammalia > Artiodactyla > Bovidae > Bison > Bison bison. The sequence goes on along the minus strand of NW_011442572.1, from coordinate 665 downwards.
CCAGCAGCCCCAGGGTCTGTTTTCTCTGTTGATGAAGGTCTCATTCAGCAGAGCTCAAAGTTGCCTTTTGATCTGCGCTGCTCACCAGAGCCCTCCGTAGAGCAGGCTCCAAGGCACTGGACTTTCCCGAGTGAGTCCTCACCCAGCCCTGGAGCAGCCAGACCCAGAGTCTACCGACAAGAACATGAGGACTTTAAATATAGAACTTGGAAATAGCAACATTTTTTTTCCTTAATAAATTTTATTGGAGTCTAGTTGATTTACAGTGTTGTGTTAGTTTCTGCTGTACAGCAAAGTGAGTCAGTTATACACATACGTGTGTGTGTGTGTGCGAGTGCACATTAGTCACTCAGTCGTGTCCCAATCTCTGTGACCCCATGGACTGTGGCCTGCCAGGATCCTCTGTCCATGGAATTCTCCAGACAAGAAGAATGGAGTGGGTTTCCATTCCCTTCTCCAGGGAATCTTCCTGACCCAGGGATCAAATCCTGGGCGGGTCTCCTGCATGGCAGGCGGATTCTTTACCATCTGAGCCACCAGGGAAGCCCTACACATACACATATCCACTCTTTTTTAAGATTCTTTTCCCATATAGGCCATTATAGAGTACTGAGTAGAATTCCCTGTGCTATCAAGTAGGTCCTTACATTTTAAGTTGCATTTTT
>NW_011442571.1:0-950 GCF_000754665.1 Bison bison bison | reverse complement strand
GGCTGCTGTCTATGGGGTCACACAGAGTCGGACACGACTGAAGTGACTTAGCAGCAGCAGCAGCAGAACTGCTCTGGGGGCAAGAGCCAAATGGAGAAGGAACTTAGTTTTGTAGGATAAGGCCCTGCAATAGGTCTCTAGCCCTCATTTCAATTATGAAATCCAATTAGTACGTTGGATTTTAAAGTCTGATGTAATCATTGCCTTCTCCCACACTGGTGGTTTTCGACGCAATGTCACACTCAACATTGCACTAAACTCAATTGCATTAATAAAGATTTCTCTGTATCCAGGCCCTAGAGGGGTACAGAATACGAGGCAAAGCTCATCCTCTCTGAGGAACACATCATTCATGCTCTTAGCTGATCCTTAAAACAATCCAGTGATGCAGATTGCGGGAAGCCACAGTGCAAAATAAAAGTCCGGCAACACAACCACGAGACCACTCTTGCCTCAGTGCTAGTTACTACCCCAGTGACTACGTTCACGCCTCTTTCCTCATCTGACCCTAACAGCAGACCCGAGAGGTTGATGGTGAGGAACTTATTTCCGTGTCACGGAAGGGCAAACTGCAACAAAGTCCTGCTCTCACTAGTGTGAGGGGCCACCATGTTGATTAAACTCTGAATCCTCAAGTCAACACAATACAGTCTCCGGAATACCCCAAGTACCTGGCCATGTCCCATGTGAAAGGAGATTATCTGAGACTTTCAGACAGGGTTGAAGCTTGTCTCTAATCCTTGGGCAGAGGCTTTGCTGAACTGGCCCTAGACCTCAGCTGTACACGATTAACACAGAGAGCAAAGGGCTCCCAGGAAGCAGGCTTTATCTATCAGCTGTCTCCACCTCCCACCTTTTCCACCCCCACAAGTCACCCTGGACCAGTTGTATTCCCATACTCGTCCTGCCCCACTAACAACTTTGGAAAGACTCAGCCTAGATCACCCTGT
>NW_011442570.1:0-950 GCF_000754665.1 Bison bison bison | reverse complement strand
TATAGAGCTTCTCCATTTTTGGCTGCAAAGAATATAATCAATCTGATTTTAGTGTTGACCATCTGGTGATGTCCATGTGTAGAGTCTTCTCTTGTGTTGTTGGAAGAGGAATCTCTTACTATCTAAAAACTCAGTATTGGAGACTGCTGTGTAACTCTGGTTAAAACCAAAAACAAAAACATATTCCTAAATATAGAGCAGGTTTGATGGAAACAGAAAAATTTCATCCCAGACATACTTATAATGCATTTCTACAACAGAATTATGACTAAATCCTTTAATGCCAGTATCATAAAACTCACCATTTTACAATTTGATAGAGTCTTAAAAGTCATGTGGTTTAACCTGGTTCATTTTGTAAATGAGGATACTGAGGGCCATTGCAGTTAAGTAATTGTCTTACTCATAGCTGATATCTTAGGTGTAATTTCTGAAGTGTAGTTCAGAGGATAAAAGAGAGGACAATATGATTCATGTTTAATACTTGGAGCTGTTTGAAATAATTTTGGCTATTAAAAGCTTTTTGGTTAAGATTCTGTCCTTATGAGTTGTATATGTGGATCCTCTTGGTGGTTGAAACAATGGGACTAATGTTATCCAAGGTATTTTTATTTCCTGATTTCTGGAATTTTTCCAAACATTGACTTTTTTGTGATCTTTATATATGTCAATGCAGTAAAGCAAAACGAAAGAAGAAAAGGGAGGAAGCTGAGAAACTACCTGAGGTGTCTAAAGAAATGTATTATAACATTGCTACGGATTTGAAACAAATATTCCAAAGTGTAAAAGATACTAGTGAAAAGGAAGATAACACACCTTGGAATGAGGACTCTGATGGAGAGAAAGCTGAGGTAGTCCAGGACACTCCAGCTCTGATGACTCGCAGTGAGCAAACCGGCGGATTCACATTTTCCTTTTTTGAGTCTGATGCCAAAGATGAAAAAGAAGGT
>NW_011442569.1:0-950 GCF_000754665.1 Bison bison bison | reverse complement strand
GGATTTCATTTTAAAACAAACTCATGACTATAACAAAGATTCCAAGGATGGTATTTTAAGAATGTTCTGTATAAATATTATTTTTCCATTTTTGTACCAGGAAGGTGCAGTTTACATCTTGAGCTTATATTGACTTATATACCTTAACTCGGCAACTTCTTAAATAAGAAAAAGTCTTGGCAAATCTCTTCATTCCCTGGTGAGAATTTTTAAGTGATGTCTTGATTATTCTTGTTGAACCACAGTTTTTGTCATGAGCATGGGAGGGTGGCATTTGGGCACAGCTGTCGTTGTTGTTAAGGTGGGCATTCTAGCTCTGATCCAATAGTTCATACATAGAGACATATTAAATTCAAAGTCAAGGCAAGGTAGGATGAATTGACCTAGGGTAAAAGAGCTAGAGGACTGAGTGTCCAAAATAAATGAAAACACAAGAATGAGAAGGAATGGAAAGAAGAGAAGACAAAAAAGAGTGAGGCAAATGCAAGAAGAGTAGGTTAAGACAAAGATTTGACTGAGGAGGTTAGTGGAGTATATTCCAAGGATCATTAACTGAATCAGTGGAATGAATTCAGGTGTAATACAAGGTCAGCGTCAGGGCGAAGTGCTGGTTTCAGAAGAGAAGAATTTGTCTCCCCAAGAACTTAGCCAAGATTAACAGAAACACTCCACCCATATTTGAGGGGCCAGTTGAATAAAGTGGAAATGAGCAATGCTGTGTCCATGGCCATAAATACAGAGACAGTCTTTCAGCCCCGCTTCTGGGAAATAAGTCTATCATCTAAAGAAAGATAGCGTTATCAGGGAGGATTTGTAAGACCTTCATTCTTGAGATAGATGTGTGTGTGCTAAGTTGCTTCAGTCGTGTTTGACTCTGTGACCCTATGGACTGTAGCCTGCCAGGCTCCTCTGTCCATGGGATTCTCCAGGCAAGAATACTGGAGTGGGTT
>NW_011442568.1:0-950 GCF_000754665.1 Bison bison bison | reverse complement strand
TTTCTATTGGGAAATCAATGGTCACCCCAATTTGTCATCCTTTTGAAGGCACTTGGCTTTTATTTCTTTGTCTTTGGTGAACTGAAAAGTACACTGTGATTTGTTAAGTGTGGGTTTCTTATGCATTCTGGTTTGGAACTCACTTAGTTATTATCTTTTCAAATAGGGTAAACCTCTCTTCTTTTTTCTTTATAGAATTGGGATTACCCGCATGTTTAATTTTTTCACTGCATCTTCTTTGTTTCTTAGCTTCTCTTTCCCATTTCTTAGTGTTGCTACTCTGGAGATTTCTTCCAGTCTATCTTTAACTCACTAATTCTCTCTTTAGCTGCATCTAACTGAAGTTTCCATTTGAATTATTGCCATTTTATTTACACAAGTTCGACTTTGCTTTCTAAATCTCCTTGTTCATATTTTAGCCTCTTGTACTTAATTCATATCTTTAATTTCTTTCGTTTCCTTAAATTTGTTAAACTATTGATTTGTTTGCACTTCTGTACCTATAGTTTAATTAAACTCTGCAAAGTCATGGTAGGAAAACTTCTTGTTATGCATAAGATTTATAAGACTAGAGAAAAGTGCCATGAGGAGTATCAGCTTTTTGCCTGATGGAAAGAAAAATGTTATGCTCATTTCCTAGTCATATAAGTGTAAGTCAAATTTGTGACTTTATTCATCTCTTTTCCATTCACATTCATAAACTACTGGTTTTATCCACTATGTCAGATGATACAGTGGCTGAAGTCTTTGCAGGTCTGACTCAGCTGGTTGAGAATTCTGCTTTCTCTGGGTCATGTTGCTTTGTTTCCTTTTGTGTTTTGTAATATTTGAAAGTGAGCTCCTTCCTTGAAACTTTATTTTTAGGAGTCCCTAAAAGCAGAGACATTACTTTGCCAACAAAGGTCCGTCTAGTCAAGGCTATGGTTTTTCCTGTGGTCATGTATGGATGT
>NW_011442567.1:0-950 GCF_000754665.1 Bison bison bison | reverse complement strand
CTCAGAGGAAGGACCTGGATCCTCTGAGGAACTTAGAAAGGTCCCAGGTTGATAGCACCCCCTGTTCCTGTTAGAATCAAATACAAATTCTTCCAGAAGAAAGCATACCCTGTTTTGGACCCAATTTGGTTAAACAAAATATGAGCTGAAATTATCACTGCCATAACAATAATGACAGAAACACCAAACCAAGAAACAAGCTTCATGGACCGTACCAGAAGTAATGAAAAAGAGATTTAGAACCCTAAGGACTTCAGTGTTGGAACTATCAAAAACAGAATGTAAGATAAGCACAAAAACTTTAAAGGGATATAAAACTAATTTTAAAAATGAGTAAGCAATAAGAGACTACCCAAGTAGTCTGAAAAAGAACTAAGTAGAAGTTTTCTAACTGAAAAATAAAATCACCAAAATTATAAGCTTACTATAACTAAAATTAAAAAATTATTGGGTGAATTAAACAATAGTTTAGATATAGCCAAAAAGAGAACCAGTGAGTTGGAAGATGAATAAAAATATTTACCTAGAATATAATACAGCAAGAAAAACAAGCCAGAAATAGAGAATTATTTAGGGTATATGGAGGAGAGAATAAAAGTCTAAATTGAGAGTCTCATTTAGAGTGCCAGAGAAGAAAAGAGAAAATGAATGAGATGTAACATTAGACAAGAGCTAAGAAATTTTCAGAAGTGATGAATGATATAAATCCATAGATAAAAGTAATTAATCAAATTCAAAGCAGGATTAAGAAAAATCAACAACTACACATATCAGAGTGATACTGAAGAACTCCAAAGACAGATATTCTTATATACAGCCAGAGAGAAGAGGAAATTTACCTATAAAATATGACAACTGTCGGAGAAGGCAATGGCACCCCACTCCAGTACTCTTGCCTGGAAAATCCCATGGATGGAGGAGCCTGGTAGGCTGCAGTCCATGGGGTCGCT
>NW_011442566.1:0-950 GCF_000754665.1 Bison bison bison | reverse complement strand
CTCCTTTCCCTTGGATCTTGGTGCATATCAATTTTGTTTGTGCCCTCCAAGAGTTGAGTCTCTATTTCCCCCAATCCTGTAGAAGTCATGTAATCAAATCATGCTGGCCTTCAAGGGCTTCCCAATCCCTTTGCTGGATCCCCAGGCTGGGAAGCCTGACATGGGACTCAGACCCCTCATAACAGTGGGAGAACTTCTTGGGTATTATTGTTCTCCAGTTTTTGGGTGGCCCACCTGGAGGGTATTGGATTTGATTTTATCGTGATTGCGTCCCTCCTACTGCCTTGTTGGAGCTTCTTCGTCTTTGGATATAAGATATCTCTTTCTGTTGGGTTCCAGCATCCCCCATTGTTCAACCATTGTTCAACAGCTAATTGTGATTTTGTTGCTCTCCCAGGAGATAGGCACATGTCTTACTCCACCATCTGGAACCGGAAACCGCAATTTCTTAAAAAGCTAAACTTTCACCTACCCTACAATTTAGCCCTTCCACTCCTACACTTTTACCCAAGAGAAATAAAAGCTATGCTCATCCAAACACCTTAACATAAATATTCATAAGTTTTATCTGTATAAAAAAAATTGAAAACTACCTAAATGTCCATGAAAAGGAGACAAAAAACTGCTATATCCAAATAATGAAAGACTACTCACCAATAAAAATGAACTAGTAACACAAGCTACACAACACAGTTACCAAAACAATTATACTAAGTGAAAAAAGACCCCTCAAAACAGAGGATGTATTATCTGAATCAATTTATATGAAATTTTACAAAATGTAAATTAGTTTATAGTGACAGAAAGCAGATTAGTGATTGCCTGGGAATGGGAGGAGCAACCGTTAGAACTGGACATGGAACAACAGACTGGTTCCAAATAGGAAAAGGAGTACGTCAAGGCTGTATATTCTCACCCTGTTTATTTAACTTATATGCAGAGTACATCAT
>NW_011442565.1:0-950 GCF_000754665.1 Bison bison bison | reverse complement strand
GGCGGATTCATTTTGATATTTGGCAAAACTAATACAATTTGTAAAGTTTAAAAAAAAAAAAAAAAGTCTAGCCTTAAGGTAAGTGGAACCTTTTCACCTTCCTGTTGTTTTCTCCCTCAGTTTGGAGGGTGTGACTTTACTGCAGCAGTCCGAGCAAATGTCCGTCTTGGCTGCATTCAGAAGCATGAGCTAATTAACTAATACTCAAACTAAGTAAATGCTTACAAGAAGAATTGAGTAAACAACAGGGAACAGTAATATTTTTAAGTTTTCCACCTCTAAAGATTTTAATCTGGCCCTGCCCACCAGACAGATAAAATAGAGGAAGCCAGATGGAAAGAAAGTACCAATCCTTATTACTCAGATATTGTTCTGTTCTTGAATATTATTCACATTTTTTTTTTCCTGATCAACTTCTTGACTGAGGGAGCTTTACTGTGAAGCACAGTAATCTCATAGAAAACCAGGTATTACTTTGATTTATAGCTAGGCATGAACCCAGAATCTCTGAAAACAGAGCTGCTTGGAGAATGTGGTGTGGCTGGAGGGACACATAGCAAAAGCCCACTTCTAAAGGCCACTGATCTCTCCAGTCAAAGGGACGTTCAGGTTATTTAGCTTGCTGTATAGAGGAATGCTTTACCCCAGGGGAACCTAGGTGGGAAGAGAAAACTGGGAGTATCTTTCTATGAGATATTTGTTAGAGAATTCTAAGCAGGGTTTAGGGCAGCAGGAACTAGTCTGGGTCCCAATGTTAACAAGTGAGGGCACTTTAATGACTCTGTATTATAATAAATTTAACACTGGAGGCAGTTAAAATAAAGTGGAGTTAGGAGTGCCAGTAAAGGAGCAGCAATCACTCAAACAAAGGCAGTGCATAACAGGAGGTGAGGCTGGTCAGTCATTTCTGTGGTCATTAGAAGTCTTGTATACATCTTATCCGAACATGG
>NW_011442564.1:0-950 GCF_000754665.1 Bison bison bison | reverse complement strand
TATACAATTTGTTGAAATCTGTATATTTTATCAATTATTACAAATGAAAGCGAGGATAAACTGATAATGGTACATTGTAACTATTTCCCAAACCCTTCAATTTGATTAGAAATCTTTAGTTTTAATAAACTAATTTACCACACAGTTTATCAAATATTGTCATTTGTTTATATCCATTTTTAAATATTATTATTAGCACAAATTATATTTCTGTTATTGTTTACTGATACTGTAATGGTCACAACAGAAGGTGTTTTTATATACCTATAGTTGGGCATAAGAAAGTCAAGATGTAATACTTCCTGCTGGCAGTTTCAACTATCCCGGAAATAGCTAGTGAGAATCCAAATTCAATAATTTTAAAATATTTATTATGTACCGACTAAGGTGCTTTGCAGTTTAGATGAAGTATGTGATATGATTCTTGATTTTCTAAGGTTAGATCCAAGCCCAGTAATTTCCCATGCTTTGCCAAACAGATGATAAAGCAAGGTTTATGTTATATAATAATGTCAAGAATGGGCTTGTTTAAAATTTGTTGAGTCTGGTTGCTTAAAGTCATTTTCAGATATTACCAAACTATATTATCGTGAAGATGGAGAGCATGACAAATGTCAGGTTCCCTTTTAGTATGTTTCCCCGCAAAACAAAATGAAAACAAAACAAAAGCCCTCCTCTTTTGTAATAGATATCTGGCTGTATGTACCTGTTCGGAATGATCAATGAGTCAAACTACTAAAAAAATAATTGCCTGGGAAACTGCAGTTCCAAAGAGCATCTTTAGTAATCTAGGCTAAATGGATTCACTAGGAGTATGATATTCAAAAACCATTTTCTACCTTTTGTTTAGCTGAAGCTGAAGTTGAATAGCCTTTGGAAGTTGGGATAAATGTGTTCCACATTTCAATAAACTTAGTGGCTTTATGCCTTGTTCCCTGTGTATGGGCCAG
>NW_011442563.1:0-950 GCF_000754665.1 Bison bison bison | reverse complement strand
GGATCCCAGATGGCATAATTTCCTAGGTCTAGTGTGTGTGTGTGTGTGTGTGTGTGTGTGTGTGTGTGTGTTTATAAATACCTCTTAAAGCACACATGTGATAGATATGACAGTCTTCCAGACAAGCCCTCAGCTGGTTCTCAATTAGTACAAGTCAAAAGTCATATTACTTGGCCCTCAGCAGGTTTGATATTCATTTCCAAATGCCCATCTTTAATATTCACATAATATCCAACCAGTTTCTTGCAGCTTCCCTTGCTGGGCCACATGGCAACATTACCACCTAGTGGAGCTTGCCAATCCTTCGGTGAGTTACAATAATCTAACCCTATCTAGAAAATTTCCATTTGTGTATGGATAAGTGGTCTTTTCCCAAGAACTTCCTTCTTGAAAGTACTCCTTCCTAGGGAAACAGCCAACCTTGGTCTACTTTCAAATAAACAGGCTATAACACAAAAACATTACTGATTAAGTAAACATAGTAATTATTTCTATTCATATTCAGTTTAAAAAAATTCTAATCTAGCTTTTATCAGTACTCCTTGCTAACATCTGTTGAACACTTCTTGCATTCTAGGTGCTCTGTAAGCATCTCTAATTTCACAATAAACCTAAAAGATTGACACTATTATCATTTGCTTTACTAATGAAGAAAATGAAGCTCCAAGAGCTACTTGCATAAGTGACTCACACAGAGACCTTCCACTTCTGCCCTCATGAGGATTAAATATCTATATCAATAGTTGCATTTAAGAACTTCATATGCTAGGTACTAACAAATTGTACCTTGGACCCTGTTTATAATTAGCCAGGTCACCAAACGATTTCAGCAGTTGACAAGGTTACTCACTTTATAAGCATTTTCCTTTGTGGAAAAAAAGTAGATAGAAACAAAATTAACTGTTTCCTATTAAAAGTGGCTGAGTTTATTCAAGGATGCAGCAGGAGGG
>NW_011442562.1:0-951 GCF_000754665.1 Bison bison bison | reverse complement strand
TTCTGACACTTGTGTCTCCCTGAGGCTCCAGCATTACAGGCAGATTCTTTACTACTGAGTCACCAGGGAAGCCCCTGAGGGATAATTTAGGAGTTTAGAATTATCAGATATGAATTACTATATATAAAATAGATAAACAACAAGGTTGTACTGAGAACTATACTAAATATCCTGTAATAAACCATAATGGAAAAGAATATGAAAAGAATATATATATGAATAACTGAATCATGTTGCTGTATACTAGAACTAACACAACACAGTAAATCAACTATATTTCAATTAAAAAAAGAAATGAAGCTACAGATATACTTTGTGAGGATTAGGTGACAAATCTGAGATTAGGACACAGGTATCCATCCATTCCAGGCACTGTTTGCTCTCCCAGGTTGTCTTGGTAACCATCAAGCCAAGGACCCAGGCAGGACTCTGCCCTATAAAAGCAATCTGGGGAGAGTTTTTTCACCCCTGTGTATAGAATTAAATCAATTCAAGCTGGTCTCTGCTCACCTCACCCGCCTCACCGTGCGCCTTTCCTCCCCTTGTTAACAAAACCATCCTGGCTGTCTCATTTCCAAGCACCTTCCCACCTCTCAGCCTTCAGACACAACTCTTCCCATAGTCTGGCATAATCTTGCCCTGGATTATACCAACTCATTCTTTAAGTCACAGCTTAAATGTCACTTCCTCAGGGCAGTCTTCATTGAGCTCTTTCATCTAGATAACACTCCCCATTAACTGCTCTCACAGGACTATGAATTTTCTTTCACAAACTCCTCTATTTATGTGAAGTCTGTGCTCTCCTATCCCATGTAGACTGTAAAGCTCATGTGGGCAGGGACCATGGCTGCCTTGCTGACTACTATATAATTTGGGCCAGGTACATAGTAGGCATCTGGTCCCATCACTTCATGATAAATAGATGGGGAATTGTGGAAACAGTGTCAGACT
>NW_011442561.1:0-951 GCF_000754665.1 Bison bison bison | reverse complement strand
CAGGGCCCTTTACATACTGGAGACTCCAGGCCCCGCCACATCTAACATCTGTAGGGAAACCAAAGAGACAAAGATGCACAAGGGAAATAGTGTCGATGGGACCTAGCAGGGACCCCAGAACAGTAGTTCCCAACCACAAGTGGCCCTCCTCACTCCACTGCGGAGGATATTTGGCAATGTCTGAACATATTTTCAACTGTCACAAGTGAAGGATGCTACTGGCATTTAGTGAGTAGAGGCCAGAGATGCTGTTAAACATCCTGCCATGCAAAGGACAGGCCCACAAATAGAATTATCCAGCCCCAAATGTCAACTGTGCTGAGATGAAGAAACCTCTGTGCTAACCCACTATTGATGGCAGGTTTCCTTTGATTGTTAAGAAGTAAAAGAAATACGGATAAGGAATGGATTGGCATTACTTTTTGGATTACAAATGCAAGGCATAGTTTTAGAAGTTGTAAGTATGGAAAATTCATTTGGTATACACAAAATAGTATAAAGAAGAAAATAAAATTCACTTGTGGTCCTACCATACAGAGGTAACCACTATCAAACTTTTAATGTTTTCCAAGTAATTTGTGTGCAAATATGTTGGAAAGGCACTATGAATCAGATGGGAACTTGTAGCAATGGGGAGGGCAAGCTATCGAGTTTAATTGGTAGAAATAGCAGAAGAGAAGTTTAGTAACTGTAGAGCAGAAATGCACAGGTTAATAAGAACTTATGAGGAGAAAAACAAGGAGACAGGAAATCAAGACCATTTTGATGAGGTAGTGAAGGGTCTGTAGTAATTAAATAGTGCTCCCCTACTCCCTGTGGTCCTAGAAATGGAGCTGGGATCTTATAACAATGTTCAGTGAAAAGTAAAAATAAAACAAACACTTGCAAGTGAAATAAATAGGAGAAGCAGACATCTTGGCTCAGAGCCTGAGAACTTCTGGGGAAGATTTT
>NW_011442560.1:0-951 GCF_000754665.1 Bison bison bison | reverse complement strand
GAGAAGGGAAAGGCTACCCACTCTGGTATTCTGGCCTGGAGAATTCCATGGACTGTATAGTCCATGGGGTCACAAAGAGTCGAACACAACTGGGCAACTTTCACAGTCCTTTCAAGTCTATTTTGCTGAAGCATAAGACCAGACTCCAGCTACCAGCCAGTGAGTTGAAAATAACTGACCGCTAGTACCAAAAAGGCAGACTTTCCCTCCTTAATGTTGCAGGGCAGCTTCAATATTTGGGGTGGGGGTGGTGGAAGGAAGGCCAGAACAGGGGCTCAAAAGCCTCGGGCATCTCTGCCTCTAGCATCCTGGCTGTGGCCGGGTAGCTTTCATCCATGTCAAGCTCAGAGGTCCAGGGTCTGGGCAGCCCCTACTGGATGTCCAGTGCCAAGGACTGGAAGGGGCATGGTGACCAACTGTTCCCCACACTGCTTGTCCTCGAGCTGGGCTGAGTGCCCAAGGCGTGGAAGCAAAAACCTCAGCCGAGAGGCCAGAAGGGAGTCCTATCTCCTGAGACTACTGAAGACCTGAAGCAACCCACAAGAGCCTTGTACAACTTGAGAGGAAAACCTCCAGAGACCTGGGTTCACAGCCAGAGGAAACCACAAGGGTCAAAACAGCTGTCGGCACTAAGTTCCACACATGGTCAAAATTCCTTTGTGGAAAGAACAGAAAAGGAGATGGAGTGGGTTTTAGAGAACTGGTTATGAGAAGAGGTACCCATGACATGAGAAATATAGTTGATAGAACATAGAAGCCCATGGGAGGGCGGCACCAGAAAAACACACACTACCCTCAACTCACCACTGTAGATTCCAAACGTGCAAAAGCTAAACAGAAAAATCGTGGCTCCACTTCGAACTGACCACAGACAGACAGAAGAAGCATCCCCATTGGTTGATGGGTCTGCCCAGAACCAGGCCCTGTCCTCCTCGACATCCACCACCCCTG
>NW_011442559.1:0-951 GCF_000754665.1 Bison bison bison | reverse complement strand
TTGGTGATGGACAGGGAGGCCTTGTGTGCTGCGATTCATGGGGTCACAAAGAGTCGGACACGACTGAGCTACTGAACTGAACTGAAGAACAAATCAAATGCCAACTTAGTAAAACAGTGCCATTGTAGGTTACCAGAAACTGCCTTAATTGTAGATTCTCCTCTAACATCTTTCACTTATTTCTCACTATTGGCCCAGGCCTGTTCATACTTTGAGACTAACTCAGATTCCACTAATTAAATAGTGCAGAGAGAGTTCTCATCTCACAGAATATTGTGCTGCATTTTTTTCTTCTCATACTTTGGAATATTGACATAGATACATTTATTTCTCTCTAATTTCTAGTTTTTCAGTTAAATTCATTTATTGTGTGCCCCTGGATTTCTCATCCCACTTTGATTAGTCATACACTATTTTCAGTGACAGAGCCTGATGAAAAGTTGTCATCTATTTAGCTACATTGCATTTACTCTAGATTTTTGTGTTTATTATTCTATAAAGTTCTCTTGAAGATTTAGGTCTCTTAAGTACTAATCATTGTGCTCTCAAGTAATGAATCACTTATCTTACAACTGTGAACCTTAAAAAGTCTTTCCCCTATATTTGTATGAAGAATCAGATTGAGAAAGATTATTGATTTAGGTCACACTGCTAGTAAGGGACTGAATCAGGATCCAAATTCAGGTCTTATTTCTATTAACTACACCTTTTAAAAAGTATTATTTGCAAAGAAGTACCATTCTTTCTTGTTGCTTCTCTTGTCTCTTTCTCCTCCAGATATATTTTTCTAGCACCCTAACCATGGACAAACTCAAACATGGTCTTCTCTGTCAGGTCTGAAGTCAGGCATGAGCAACCAGGGGGTGGCCTGGCTGAAAGGGATGCAAGCTGATCTCTAAACTGCATCCCAGACACACCTAGGAGAGCTCACAGATATGCTACAAAATAACC
>NW_011442558.1:0-951 GCF_000754665.1 Bison bison bison | reverse complement strand
GGCTGCCCCATGGCTCAATGGGTAAAGAATCTGCCTGCAATGTAGGACACGTGGGTTCAATCCCTGGGTAGATAAGATCCTCTGGAGGAGGGCTGGCAACACCCACTCTGGTATTCTTGCCTGGAGAATCCCATGGACTGAGGAGCCTGGCGGGCTACAGTTCATAGCACTGCAAAGAGTCGGACATGGCTGAGCAACTACACGGGGACACATACTTGTATCTGCACATGTTAAGCTCCTGGGTTTCCCTCTTCATGAAGCCCAGTGAGTCAACCTTCAAAGTCCATCCCTTTGCTAAAGTCATTTCCCTCCAGCTCTGCCCAACTTCTGCTTCCTTTGTGTTTCCAGACCTTTTATTTCTTCCATCCGCTTGGAATCCCCACACTTGATTATGAGCCTCCAAGACACAGGAATCCTGATTTAGTAATTTCTGCATTCTTAACGGTGCTCACATGGTCAGCCTTCCACAAACACATGCCCACAATGCCTTCTCTGGTTTCCTCCTTCTTCTGCCTCCCTAGACATGCTTTTCTTCTATGTGGTTTCCATTACACCCCACTTCATGCACTGTTAATAAAATGGGATGAGAGAAGTTCCCAACTTTTGTATAACACACATTTCGGCACTCTTGCTGTGATAGGGCACTTTGGAAGGCCCCATACATGCTTCACCCACTACTTTAAAATAAATTGTCCAACCTACAAAATGACGCAGTCCTCTGTATCCTCTCTACCAATATCCTGAAATCCAAGTATAGGTGCTCTCTTAATAGAAAATGAGCTATGGAGTCTGGAGTTAGCATGTACACACTGCTATATTTAAGCTGGAGAACCAACAAGGTCCCACTGTATAGCACTGCTGCTGCTGCTGCTAAGTCGCTTCAGTTGTGTCCAACTCTGTGCAACCCCATAGACGGCAGCCCACCAGGCTCCCCCGTCCCTGGGATTCTCC
>NW_011442557.1:0-951 GCF_000754665.1 Bison bison bison | reverse complement strand
GCACTATGCAGTTCATGGAATTCTCCAGGCCAGAATACTGGAGTGGGTAGGCTTTCCCTTCTCCAGGGGATCTTCCCAATGCAGGGGTCAAATTCAGGTCTCCTGCACTGCAGGAGGATTCTTTACCAGCTGACCACAAGAGAAGCCCACACGAGTGCTTAGGTCGAGTCTAATAAAGGTCAGGGCCTTGGTTAGGAAAGAATGGGACCATGACACATGGAATGGGGACTTCTGGTTGATGCATAATACATGAAAATCTTAAATCACAGATTTCCCCATACCCCCCGAGTCTGCAGGAATGACCTTTTCCCCCCTATTAAGGGCTAGCACTCCCCTTACCTTGAAGACAACACAAAGATCTCTGCAAGATGGTGTGTTTCTGCCCAAGAATGCCCCAACTCTTATCCTGGTCACTGGATATGGTATGTGATTAGGGTATGATCACAATACCTGGTTAGGAACAAATTGAGCTTGATAGGAAAGAAGGGGCCATCAAGAAGCCACAGGACCCAAATAATATATTCCAATGAGAGCCAAGAGAGCATGCCTGGGGCTGTTTTGAGATGCTTGATCAGGTGGGGCAGAAGGTAGAGTTGGTTGATAGAGATTTTATCGCTTTGGGAGGATGCCCTCTGCCTGGGGTACACTGCTAAGATAGGTCCAGAAGGTTTGGAAAAGTGTTGGCCCACATTAAGAGATGCCTGGATTTCTCTGATGCTTGGTGGGAGGGAAGAAGGGTCCAAAGGTTGAGAGAAATGAGCGTGGTAGAGTGGATATCGGAGAAGGCAATGGCACCCCACTCCAGTGCTCTTGCCTGGAAAATGCCATGGACAGAGGAGCCTGGTAGGCTGCAGTCCGTGGGGTTGCTAAGAGTCGGACACAACTGAATGACTTCACTTTCACTTTTCACTTTCATGCATTGGAGAAAGAAATGGCAACCCACTCCAGTGT
>NW_011442556.1:0-952 GCF_000754665.1 Bison bison bison | reverse complement strand
TGACTAGATGGACCTTTGTTGGCAAAGTAATGTCTCTGCTTTTTAATATGCAGTCTAGGTTGGTCATAACTTTTCTTCCAAGGAGCAAGCATTTTCTAATTTCAGGCCACCATAGTGCCTGTGGTCACCCAGATGGTAAATGGTGGAACTAGGCTCAAATCTGGACAAGCTAGTATTAGAGCTCATGTATGGGAAGATTTTTCATTCCTCTGGAATCAGCAGCTTCATAAAGCAACTTCATCATTTAGCATAATAAATTTGCACAATCCCCAGGCTCCTAAGGTACAGCCTTCCCTCGTTTCAGATAATGGTGCCCACTAACACCAGGAGTTGATTACAGTGACTGGAACGAGGAGAAGGAAATTAGAAGTGACCGCTTGGAAGAACAATAAGGAAGGATTAATTTGGGAAAGATTCAGAGAAGGAAGCCACCATGAATGCATCATGTGCGACTCTGCAAGGTGGAGGCAATACCCTCTCATCAGCTGTTGTGAGCTGGCATCTCTGTGGGTATGACGTCTGTAGCCCCACCCTGAAGGGATTTTAGGAGGAAAGATGGGATTATTGCTGCCAGTGCTGGAGAGGAACTGGATGAGGTGGGCAGTTTACTGCCTGGGAGTGTCCCACTGGGAGGGAAAGAGACAGATGTTGGCAAGGATAAGCAAGGAAGAAACAGGTGAGACAACTTCCTGGGAAGGTGGTCAAGACCTCTGGGCCAACTTTTGTGGGGGTTCCTATTTTGAAATGGCAACCCACTCCAGTATTCTTGCCTGGAAAATTCCACGGACAAAGCAGCCTAGTAGGCTACAGTCCATAGGGTCGCAAGAGTCAGACACGACTGAGTGACTGACACTTTTACACACTATTTTAAGAGGGTCAAAGTTAAACCTGTGTCTCACAGGATTCCTCCTCCTCTGAACTCCATGGTGCCCTGGACTTTTCTAAGAGCTTC
>NW_011442555.1:0-952 GCF_000754665.1 Bison bison bison | reverse complement strand
CAGCACATCTCATGTACTTAAAATGCACAGCACAAAATAAGCATAGAATAATATGAGTTCTCATTATTATTGTAGGCATTTTTTTTAATTTAAGAGGCTTAGTGTCTGCTTTTAGCCAATTATCTTATGATTTTTTTTTAGTTTATGAATAGTGATATTTGCAATACAAAATTTTCTGTAAGTTAAAAAGTAAGTATTCTTTTAAAAAAGAAAATGATTAGATAGCAGAAGAAAGTTAATGTTCTAAAGTAAGAGTTCATTTCTAACACTCCATAGCATTTGAGAACCTTAGTACAATTATCCATATTTGGCAAGTGATATTTAGACAATTAAATAGATTAAGTTAAAGGAGAGGTCTGCTACCTTTTGAGGAATTCTTCAAGATTATAGACAACCTAGCTAAGTGAAGGTTACAAGTGCCAGAAATTGGCTCTGTTTTAGCCACTACAATCTCCCTTTTGGATCTTTACAATTAAGGGTATAATTGATGGGAAAGGAGTTGAAATTTGTGTATACCAAAGTGTTTCTCTGGTAATTATTTTAAGGCCACAAAATGAAGTTAACTTACAAGGTCATGCATGTAGAGTACCATGTAATGTCTACATTAAAATGATTATAATGAATACCCATCAATTTAATAATGATTAGCTACTTGTTATACTGTATATTCCTCAAATGTTTCAAGGACAAAAAGCAATGAAGCTAAAACAAAACCCTCTGCAGATGGTTTGCAAATTTTCAGATTTCATTTTTGTGCTAAAAGTAACATATTATAGAGAGATTTTAGGGAAAGCATTTTACTAGTACTGGGACTTGGGGGTGTCTGTGGGGAGGTTGATAATCTAACATTAAAAAAAGACAATTGCTGTCCTTAAAGAAACTTTTAGTGTGGGAGATAATCACATAAGACATAACATGGGGAGTGAATGAAGAGGAGTTGGGAAAAAACAGT
>NW_011442554.1:0-952 GCF_000754665.1 Bison bison bison | reverse complement strand
AAAGGTCAGTTTTCATTCCAATCCCAACAAAGAGCAATGGCAAAGAATGTTCAAACTACCTTACAATTGTGCTCATTTCACATGCTAACAAAGTAACACTCAAAATCCTTCAAGCTAGGCTTCAACAGTGTGTGAACCAAGAACTTTCAGATGTACAAACTGGGTTTCGAAAAGGCAGAGAAACCAGAGATCAAATTGCAAACATCCATTGGATCATAGAAAAAGCAAGGGAATTCCAGAAAAACATCTATTTCTGCTTTGTTGACTATGCTAAGCGCTTCCCTGATAGTTCAGTTGGTAAAGAATCCGCCAGCAATAAGCCTTTGACTGTGTGGATCACAACAAACTGTGGGAAATTCTTCAAGAGATGGGAAGACCAGACCTCTTTACTTGTTTCCTGAGAAAACTATATGCGGGTCAAGAAGCAACAGTTGAAATTGGACATGGAACAACTGACTGGTTCAAAATTGGGAAAGGAATATAACAAGGCTGTATATTGTCACCCTGCTTATTTAACTTACATGCAGAGTACATCACACAAAACACCAGGCTGGATGAATCACAAGCTGGAATCAAAATTGCTGAAAGAAATATCAACAACCTCAAATATATGGATGATACCACCCTAATGGCAGAAAGTGAAGAGGAATTACAGAGCTTCTTGATGACAGTGAAAAAGGCAAGTGAAAAAGCTGGCTTGAAACTCAACATTCAAAAAACTAAGATCATGACATCCAGTGCCATCACTTCATGGCAATTAGAAGGGCAGAAGTGGAAGCAGTGACAGATTGTATTTTCTTGGACTCCGAAATCACTGCAGATGGTGACTGCACCCATAAAATTAAGATACTTGCTCCTTGCTAGGAAAGCTATAACAAACCTAGACAGTATAATAAAAAGCAGAGACATGACTTTGCTGACAGAGGTCCATAGAGCCAAAGCAATGCTTTTT
>NW_011442553.1:0-952 GCF_000754665.1 Bison bison bison | reverse complement strand
TCAGGACCTCATAAATGCAGAAATTAAGGTTGAATGAACTCAGGGGCTTAGTTTGAGATGAGAAAGGAAAGAAAGTTTGTTGATGACTTCTGAAAAAGAAGCTGAACACAGACAGTTAGCTTCTTACTGCCTTCCCGACCATCATCTAAAACTGTTTCATCCCCTGAAAGTCTTCAGAAGGCATCCAGGGAAGCCTGCGTCAGGTCCATGCAGGACGCCTGCGTGTCCGCCACCTGCGTGGAGGACAGCCACACTGACCTCCAACACCCTCGTAAGAAATTCCACTAGGAACAAAGCAGGTGAGCTGAGTTTGCAGGAGGTCCAGCCGGGTCTGCTTTCAATCCTGTTGCCAAGTTAGAAAAACATGTAGAGGAGGGTTCTGGAGGAGCCTCAAGAACAATCCCAAATCTGGAAGTGAGTCTGAAGGAAAGACTGTGACATCAGAAGAACAGAGGCCACCTCCACAGAGCCCTGCTACCCTGCGGCATCAGTATCACCCAGAGGCATCTGTGCGGGACAGTAGAGGGGAAACGAAGCCACAAAAGAGAGAGCGCACGAACACCGGGCATCTTCATGACAGTGACTCCCTCCAGCATTGCTGAGTCCTCCCCACATATCCTGGGCCTCCAGGGAAATGGCAGTCCTGTCTTTGATTATGTGGATGCAGTAGGGATCAGGAATGAGGTCAGATACAGCAGTGTGAACTTGGAGTAGACATCAGGTCCAAAAGCCCAACATATGGCAAGCTGGAACTGATATGGCCCTGTCCAAAACAAACACACTAACTTTGCAAGGATGAGATTCCTTTGTGAAAAACGATGAAGAATTATTCCATTCCCTACTCTCCCCTAATTGATGGAACAATAACATAAGCTTACTTTAGCTATTAAGGCCAACTCCCTTCCCCCAAACTAAGTTCTTTTCTTAAAAAAAAATTTTTTTTTCATTGGAG
>NW_011442552.1:0-952 GCF_000754665.1 Bison bison bison | reverse complement strand
TTCATCAGTGGAAAGTTCCTGTCACTGTTTCAGCCCATAAATCTGTGTCGCTAGTTCACTGTTAGTGTATTTCATGACAGGAGGAAGAAAAGGGGAGCGGCCAAGGGTGGCCCCTGTTTGAATCCTGGTGTGTAACTCAGAGTGGGACCTGCGAAAAGTCATCTCATCTTATGGGTCTGAGTTTCCTCATCTGTAAAATGCTGATTATAGTAGTAGTAGCTACCTCCTAGGATTACGGCTCTGATTAAATGAGTTCATGCCCATAAGATTGGTAGCAAGGTGCCTGGCACGTGGATGGCTCTCTGTTAGTGGGATTGTCATTTGTGTTTGACGGAAGGCAAGGCAGCCTTGGTAAGCGGAAGGGACTTGCCCAAGAACTTCGTTTAAACTCAGCTTCACCTGAGACGAAAGCCAAGGTGTAGTTTTCTCTAGTTCCATCTTCCTCCCATCCACAAGGGTCAGATTCTGGTCCCTTTAGGTCCCCAAAGCTCTCTCTTCTCTCTTATAGTTGGAAAACCTCTGCCACCCTCCTTCCACCCTAGCACAGCTTATTAGCTAATCGAACCTCAGTGAACTGAATCTCTGAGGGCACGCTTCCTCTAGGAAGCAGGGCCAGACAAGGCCACTCTGCTGACCTCGGTAGGCACAATGGGTCCCAGGACAATCAATCGCTTTTATGACCAAGGCCACCAACTCTCTTCCTCTTGGATCCCTCTGTGGAAGCCCGGTGTGAACACTCAGCGCCTGGTCCACCTACTTCCTTTCCTTCTGGTTCCATTCTGCCCCTGCTAGGCCGTGTAGACAGCTTGTCAAGCACAGGGTCTGTCTCTTGCTGGGCACGTGGGGAGCCTCCCCCCATTCACTGCACTCCGCAGAGTGCTGACCCAGTGAGCAGGAACTGCAGCTGAGCGCTGCAGACAGCACTCTGCGGAGTGCAGTGAATGGGGGGAGG
>NW_011442551.1:0-952 GCF_000754665.1 Bison bison bison | reverse complement strand
TCTTTAAAAAAATTTTTTTTTCTTTTTTATTTTTTTCACCATGCCCTGAAGCTTGTGGGATCCAGGTTCCCCCCACCCCGACTGATCCCTAGTTCTGCAACCCTGCATTGGAAGTGCAGTCTTAACCACTGAACCTTCATGAACCTATTGTAAGTTCATGAATTTACAGAAGTCATAACATTGCACAACTATTCTTTCCACAAATATAGCAGCACACTAACAATAAGAACAAAGGCAAAGCCAAACACACAGGCCTTTTAAATGTTGTGCAATATGAGGGTGATGATAAACTCATGATTTTCCTAAATCTCAGAGGGAAGAGAGTCAGGCCAGCCACACTATTGTCCAGACCACCCTGGACTCTGTCTGTAACATCACTCCTTCCCTGAGTCTCCTGCCTGCTTGCCAGCCCTGCACCTTTGGACGCACGAGACCCCCAGGCTCATGAGCCAAGTTTTAAAATCAATCTCTCTCTCTCTTTCACACACACACAACACAATATTTCTCACACACTGGGAAGGGATCATTACTCATAAATAGTAGTGTTTACTTTCGATCCACTGGTTCTGAGCTCAGGATCAAGCTCTGCAGTATTTCTGCACGGCTGTGGCTGAACCAGGTCCAGGAGTCCCTACACTTACTGCCTCTGGTTTGTGGATGGACACTTTCATCAGGAACTTTCATCCTCCAGAACTGCTAGGCGGGGAGGGCAGAGTCTTGCGTGGTTGATGGAGAAGCCAAACTTCTTTGTCGATGAGACCAAGCTCTTGACGAGTCAGGTGAGGATTTCCCATAAATCTGAGAAACCTGCAGTGATATCACAGCCAAACCTGGAGACTGGTCTGAACAAAGAGCACCCATTGATGAAAGCAGGCAGGAGCCCGGGAGAAAGAGGGGGAGCGGTGCTCTCCACCTCTCCCCAGTCCTCAGGAGCGAGAGGCCCTCTGGATGG
>NW_011442550.1:0-952 GCF_000754665.1 Bison bison bison | reverse complement strand
GACTATAAAATTAGAAAATTAGAAAGACTATAAAAAGGCACACGTTAGAGTTTCTTGAAGGTTAAGGGACCTCCTAGACAGAGACCTGCAGAGCCCATGTTTATTACTGCTATTTCTTTTAAATTAAATCTCTTTAAAAAAACATTACCTCAAATCAGAATGGAACAATTTTCGAGTCAGAATAGAACAATTGTGGAGTCTGAATTCATTTCATTTTATATTTTTCCAAATTAAAATCACAGGTATTATAGTTTTCTCATTAAAGCTCTAATACATGTTGATGCATTAATTATGGAAAACAGAAACTGTAAAAAAGTAGAAATATCTTTATTTCCCACTGCTCAGAGATGACTGCTGTTAAAACAGTTTTTCTTTATTTCCAGTATTTCCTTAATATATATGTTTAAAAAAAAATAGAATTGGTGTCATATTGCATGCTCCTGTACTATATACCACATTTAAAACACAAGGTATCATGGACACTTTACCATGATACCAAATAAATCTTAAAATATATGAGAATGAATACTTACTTTTCAATTTTCTTTACAAAGCAGTTCATTACTTTCGTAATGAAAAAATATGCTTAAAATCACTCGCTATGTTAAAATATTTTTTTTGAAAAAAAATTATTTTTTTGAGAGGGGTGCACTGCTTTACCCAATGGGTATAGTGTCCTGTATTTTACATCTTGTTCAGGCCAATTGGAGGGGGATAATCCCCCAGCAGTAACCATGACGTATGAAATGGAGCTAGAGATAGTGGATTTTGTGAGGCTTAAATTAGATCAGTTATGCAATGTCTCCAGGACAGTGAGGCCCACAGTGAATGCTAGGTAATGACAGAATCATGTCAGCCAATGACAATGCAAGATGGGCGTTCACAGGGGGTGCCCTGAGAATTGTAGGGTGGCCCTGACAAGGATGTGCTGGAGCCAGCTCTTACAGGCTCT
>NW_011442549.1:0-952 GCF_000754665.1 Bison bison bison | reverse complement strand
TGGGGTGGGAAAGAAATAATTATAAAACCTAATAAACACATGTTTTCCAAGTTAAAAAGAACCATGGCATGTACCTTAAATACTTCTGGATGTAATTACTTCAAATAATAATTTCATATATCTAAAAAATGTGAATGAGGAGCAAGAAGAAAGTATCCTCCTGATGTGTCGTTACAGCTTTAAAAAATAGTTAGGAAGAGGAGAAATTTGATTGCTAACTCATTCTCAAGCTAAGTCAGCAGTGACTTAAGTTTTTAAAATTTTTCCTTCATGAATCCCATTTCTGAGTCACATGACAACATATATTTCACTTTTCTTAAAAATTTTAGGTTCAGAGTCATTGTTATAGCAGTGATACATTTGAAGACACAAAGAATTTTAAAGCATATGATTTCTCTTTAAGAGATAAGAAACCTCTTTCCCAGAAAATTGATTAGGCCAGTAGGTGATGAGGTGGCTGTGATAATTATGATACTGTGCCATGCCCTCAATGATCTGAATTCTCAATTTGAATTTTTCACAAAGAACTTTTGGCAGCAATCTTGTAAGTCTTGCCAAGAAGAGTTGTCCCTGGTGGCTATTCAAATAAGTGAGTTAAGCAAACTTAGGTATTAAATATTCAAGTTTCTTTAAAATACCTGCTTCAATGAATTCATGTATTTTCTTGACTCTTGAAATAGAAATCAGATTTTTCTTTTTGTGTGTAGCATAGCATGAAAAAGGCCTTCTCCACATGTGCTTCTTGAAGCATGGTTCTTAATTCTGTATCAGTACCAGCTGAGACTTGTTAGATACACAAACTCCCAGGCTCCATCTCACATCAGGCAAATTAGAACCTATGGAGGTACGGCCTGAAAATCCACGTTTCTTAAAGCCTACCCTCGGTGATTTTCATGAGAGGCAAACCCTTACTCTATAAAGGCTGAGTTTTTAATTTTAACTCTTTTATTAG
>NW_011442548.1:0-952 GCF_000754665.1 Bison bison bison | reverse complement strand
TTTTTTTTTTTTTTGGTAAGAAACTGTTGACACTTCCTGAGCATATATCCAGGACATTTCACATTCTTAGAACATAAAACATAATGCAATTTAAATGTTATCTGTATTTAGAATTATCTTTAAAGGTTGTATTAAAGAAAAAACCCTACCTTCCTATTATATTTGGAAGTAACCCATCTCTATAAACCTTGAAGTAGTGAAGGCTGACTCATCACAAGCAGTTAATAAGGTTAATAAAAGTGAAGCAGAAATGGGGACTGAAACTGATAAGGCAGCACGTGGCATACTGCAGCACACACATCTGTGACCCGCCCAGTATCTATTCTTGCTTCCTTCTATCAAAACCTTGATTGTGCTCGGATAACAGTGCCATTTGCCTGCCAAGGTCAAGTCCTACTTTCCGACTCTGGTCTGGTCACACAACACAGTTCCAGACACAGAAAAGGAAACAGGTGTCTACTGTGGACTCCATAAAGATTTTTGCTTTTGCTGATAGAAGGGGTGGGTATCAAATGTGTATCATTTGCACTAACATCTCTCATCCCACCCTCTCTCCACCATTGCTTTCATCTGCTTTGAGTGAGAAGTGATGCATGAAATGACCATAGCCGTTCTGTAAACCTGAAGACAAAAAACATGATTGGCCTTGATATTCTCCGGCATAGGCCTCTTGATATTTGACTTAAAAAATCAAACATATATATTATGTTCCTCTTTGTTTAACTACTATATTATTTTGGTACTTGAAGACATAGACATCCTTAATCTTGCATATATTATGTAAAAGTGTAGATATGGTGAAAGTATTTTTAAAGTTGAATTCCAATGAACCTTTATTTCACAAAATAAAGAGGTGAATGAAGGTGCTGGATTATCTCTTTAGAAACTGTTTGCAGCCTTTGGTTGGAAAGCAATATAATAAAAAGAGAAGAGGCTGAACTTTGGAATCTGA
>NW_011442547.1:0-952 GCF_000754665.1 Bison bison bison | reverse complement strand
GGGAAGATCCCCTGGAGGAGGGCATGGCAACCCACTCCAGTATTCTTGCCTGGAGAATCCCCATGGACAGAGGAGCCTGGTGGGCTACAGCCCATAGGCTCACAAGAGTCGGACACAACTAGTATGACTTAGCATTCATACACGCACCCATGTATGAAGGTTCAAATTTTTCCATATCCTTGCCATCACTTTTTTTTAAGTAGTATTATAGCCATCTTAGATGGTGTGAAGTGGTATCTCATTTGTGAGTTGATTTGCATTTCCCTAATGACTAATGATATTGAGTATCTTTTCTTGTGGTTATTGGCCATTGGAAATCTCTATTAAAATCTAGTGCCCATTTTTAAATTGGGTCATTGTTGAACTACAAGATAATTTGGTTTTTAAAATTGATGTTAGAAGTTCATTTTATCCTTCCCAGTCATCAGTGTACACATACAGAATCACTGGATCCACTGAGTAAAAAATATTAGGCTAACTGAGAATTATTATGGCATCATAGGCAAAAAGCTGTGTTTTATCTTATCCCATCTTTGAAAATAATGGTATTATTACTTCAAAAAGGCACGTGTTTTCAAAAAGGATAAAATATGTTACCTTTGTAATAACAATAATGACCTTTTCCTTCTCTTTCAGACATTTGCTTCATCATTGTTTCCAGGCTTTGATGGATCATGGTGTGAAAGTTGCTTCAGTCTTAGCCTACTCATTCAGTAGACGGTGCTCTTACATAGCAGAATCAGATGCTGCAGTAAAGGAGAAAGCCATTCAGGTCGGCTTTGTCTTAGGTAGGTAATGGTGAAATAGACGAGTGTTTTGTCCTGTGACATGACTCAGAATTAAACCTGCTGGCATTAAAGGATTCTCCCAGTACATTCCCAAAGTCAACATAAGGAGGTTATGAGAAAAACATCAGAAGAACTAGGTGTGATACATTGAACATTAACTTTGT
>NW_011442546.1:0-952 GCF_000754665.1 Bison bison bison | reverse complement strand
CCATATTCTTGCCTGGAGAATCCCCACTGACAGAGGATCCTGGTGGGCTACAGCGCATAGGGTCACAAAGAGTTAGACACAACTGAAATGACTTAGTACACATGCTTGACCATATGTATGTAAATATTGGCTACAGTAAATTATATTTACTACCTCATTGAATATACTATATCAAATTCTTTTGAGTATGAATCTTGCAATATCTTGGCTAATATTGACTCTGACAACATTTATCAGTGAATATCTTGTTCATAATGGAAGTCATCCCAAAAGATATCTATCACATTATAATCTTTGAGAGAATTAGCATTGGAAAAAAATCACATGATAATCCAAAAGTTTACAATGTATTTTAGATATTTCTTTAACATTGTTATAATTTGGTAGCTGTTATATTAACAAGAATGACACACTATTAATATTTAAAATAGTGGAGTCCATATCACTTGTCATTCTTGATTATTATGTAGTGTTTTCCCCGTAGTTTTAAGAACAAGCTTCATTATATAAATATAGTGCACATATGGCAACACTAATAAATGAGCAATTGTAGTACACTAAAGTGAAAGAAATACATTTACTTGCTCCCAAACATGTGTTCTGTGTAATGACATTAGCTTATACTATAAATTTAGTAGAAATATTGCCAAATTTTAAGCAATATATACAAGTAGCATAATTATGACAAAAAATAGTAACAATTGCTGTCATTATATCTAGAAATACTAGTACTGACACTAAGAAGAGGGAAGTGGATGGGGTGGGAGAGGAAGCAGAGGAGAAAAAGATTAAAAATATGGTTAACACTTAAGAAGATTGACAAATACCTGACAATGTGCAAAGTGCTCGACATTCCTTGTCTCATTTAATCAGCACAAAAGAACAAAGGTTTAGGCAGGGTTATTATGCTCATAATATGAGCAGAATACCCCTGCCTAAACCTTTGTTCTTT
>NW_011442545.1:0-953 GCF_000754665.1 Bison bison bison | reverse complement strand
TTTTTTATATAGTTCTTCTGTGTATTCTTGCCACCTCTTCTTAATATCTTCTGTTTCTGTTAGGTCCATACCATTTCTGTCCTTTATAGTGCCCATTTTTTCATGAAATATTTCCTTTATACTCTAGTTTTCTTGAAGAAAATTAGAGCACCAGAACAAGTTTCTTACCTCAAAATGTGTTTTTAATCTGTACACTGAAACTAATACCTACACTTCTTTTTAAGGAAGTACAGAGTCTTACTGTGTAGCAACAGTCCATTTTGGAGGAGACGGTTATATGGCTTGCTGAATTTTATGCTATTTCAGTAGGTGTTTTCTTTGTTAGAGAATAGTTGTTTAAGGTCTAAGAAAACCATAGTGAAATAATTCTCCAATTCCTGATAAATCTGGACTTCATTTCCAATTTTCACTCTATCTTATTTTTATCCTTTAAATGGACATTCTTCTACTCAACCCTCTCAGTCTTCTATCCATATTCTGTTTCTATATTTTATTATGATTTTAAATTTCTGATGCTTCCCACTCCCTCAGGAGTAATTTGCCATTTGAAGTCACATTTCTTATGAAAGGTAAGACTCTGTCCTTCCTCAAAAAGAAGTGTAGGTATTCATTATGAGTGCACAGATTAAAAAGACATTTTGAGGTAAGAACTTGTTCTGGGGCTCTCATCATCTCTACAGATGTCGGATCTGATCAATAAAGTTGCATGTGAGCCTGTTTATCACACTTAGTTATATAACCAGACTTTCTTCTTTACCTGAATGTCTCTTTCTTTTGTCTCATATCTGTTTGAGATAACACCCAGGGTATGCAATGGAAGGAGGGCAAAGCCATAGACGATTCCATAGTCAGGTTCTTCTAGCTCCCTCTTGTTTTTCAAGACAGATTTTTCTCTTTTTTCCTTAAAGAACAGTCATTATTCCACTCACGGGGTACAATTGGGACAATAGATG
>NW_011442544.1:0-953 GCF_000754665.1 Bison bison bison | reverse complement strand
CCAACTCTCACATCCATACATGACTACTGGAAAAACCATAGCTTTGACTAGACGGACCTTTGTTGGTAAAGTAATGTCTCTGCACAGCCCATGGCAGTAGGTTTCAGCTTCTTTTCAAGGTCATCCATGGGAACAGCTCCAATGATGAGAGATAGACATAAGTTTCAGTTTGTTCTTATGGATTCATTCTTTCTGGTTCCAGTTCTCCTTGCTTTTGTTCATTCCCAGCTCTTCTTCCTATCTCTCAGTCTAGTTGACTTATAATGGTTTCCACATCAGCCCAGCCTTAGAAACACCAGCATTGCACAGACACCTC
This sequence comes from Bison bison bison, assembly GCF_000754665.1. NCBI lineage: Eukaryota > Metazoa > Chordata > Mammalia > Artiodactyla > Bovidae > Bison > Bison bison. The sequence continues at coordinate 637 of NW_011442544.1, read as the reverse complement.
TACCAGTTCCCACCATTGAATAAAATCTAAACCTTGAAATAAATATCTTACCCATTATCACTCAATGTTCTACTTCTCTGAAAGAACCCAAACTGATACATTATGTCTTATTCTTACTCTGAAAGGAGGAAAGTAATAATCAAATACCAAAAAGAAAAAAAGATTGTATATAGAATGACCATGAATTTAAGTATTATTGTAAAATTACATGTCTGTTCTTTTTTTTTCATGCCCTAGAAATAAAATTGTAATCATTTTTTTTAATACAGCTCTTGTTAAAACCACATGGCATGCTGGAAGTTTCCATCCAAAAGGAGAGTGCAAGCTGGGACTGGTTTTAGGTGAAACCAGGACACGTTTACTAGGAAGAAAAGATTGTCCCCATTTGGGAAAAGAACATCAGCCCAAAACAACCAAACATAAACCTTATCTGGAATAGGCATCTACTGGGCTCATTGAAGGGGCTGGCCCAGGATTAGGCAACAAAAGCTGCTGATCATCTGGCAACACTGGTAACATCAGCAGATGCTTTAATTACAGATAGAGGAGGCCAATCTCCTCTCAGTTCAGTTCAGTTCAGTCGCTCAGTCATGTCCGACTCTGCGACCCCATGAATCCCAGCATGCCAGGCCTCCCT
>NW_011442543.1:0-953 GCF_000754665.1 Bison bison bison | reverse complement strand
GCTAAGTCAATTCAGTCATGTCCAAATCTGTGACTCCATAGACCATAGCCCGCCAGGCTCCTCTGTCCATGATATTTTTCCTGGCAAGATAATAGAAAGGGTTACCATTTCCTCCTCCAGGAGAGCTTCCTGACCCAGGGATTGAACCTGCATCTTCTGCTTGCACAGGAGGCAGATTCTTTATGACTGAGCCACCAGGGAAGCCTATGAGCAGAGCTGGTTCCCCTTATTTCTATCCTGTTCTTTTGGTTTCCTCCTGGGGTTACCTCTCCTCCTTTCTCCTCAGGTATCTGTCTGATCTAATAGCCTGTGCTAGGCTAACCCTTCAGCAAGGCTCAGCATGTAAATGTTTCAGAAGCCCTGACATTTTGGCTCTGGAAATACTGGAAAGAATAATTTATTCCTTCATTGATATTTTCAAAAAGCATTTGTTGACTCATCCACTCACTCACCTATAGGATAAAGTACAAACTCCTGGGCAGAGCACTGAGATCCTGCCATAACTGCCTCCCACCTGCCCTCCGAGCCACTCTCCTTTCCTCTCATGTCTTGTCTTCTTACACTCCTGCCCTTTTCCCAGCCTACTTCCTGCCTCCTTGTAGGCACCCAGCTCCTGTTCTTGTGAATTCCCATTTCTCTCTCAAGCTCACAGCCAAACGTAACCTTCTTTGTGTGTGTGTGTGTGTGTGTGTGTGTGAAGTCACTTCAGCCGTGTCTGACTCTTTGTGACCCCATGGACTGTAGCCCACCAGGCTCCTCTGTCCGTGGGGATTCTCCAGACAGAAATACTGGAGTGGGGTGCCATGCCCTCTTCCAGGGGATCTTCCTGATCTAGAGATTGAACCCAGGTCTCTTACGTCTCCTGCATTGACAGGCAGGTTCTTTATCACTATTGCCACAAGGGAAGTAATAACATTCTGAAGTCTAAACGCACTCTCTCAGTTAGGTCTTTG
>NW_011442542.1:0-953 GCF_000754665.1 Bison bison bison | reverse complement strand
TGTGTCCGACTCTGTGCAACACTATGGACTGTAGCCCGCCAGGCTCCTCCGTGCATGGGATTCTCCAGGCAAGAATACTGGAGTGGGTTGCCATTCCCTCCTCTGGGGGCTCTTCCTTACCCAGGAACTGAACCCACATCTCTTATGTCTGCTGCATTGGGAGGCGGGTTCTTTACCAGTAGGGCCACCTTTGAAGACCAATTGGTGTATAGTACTTTTTACACAAATAATACATAACAAACCCACAAACACAAGAAATGGAACGTTTAAATCTTAGAGTGCAGTCTGTTGAAAAATCCAGTAGTGCAGTACTGGCATACAGGGTCTGGCGTCAGGTGAAGAGGCAAGCAGAGTTACTAACTGCAAAAGGAGGGAGAGGAGGTGGGAGATGGTAGACATGAAGGGTGATCAGCAATAGGAGAGGGAGGGCGAGCTGCAACTTCATTCATGACCCACGGGCATAGGTTCTGGTTCCTCACTGAATTCAATTCTATCTATCCTCTTGAAAAACAGATCGGTGATGTCTGGACAGTACATTGATGACTTGGTAACACTGGATTCGGTTCTGAGGGCTGCTGCACAGGTCATGCACTGTTCCATATTCAGGTCTTGTCCCTGAAATAAAGACTCTATATACTCTATATAGTACTGTGAGGTGCCCGAAAGCACAGCAGCTTGTGCAGGACGTTTGCATATGGCAATGCATGCCAGACACGTGGATCAACTTACGTGAATGGACATGCGAACACACGTTAGCAGTTTGGAAAGCTCTCAATTTGAAGGTTCGTATGTAGGAGACTTTACCTTCTTGGTAAACTGAGCCTTTGTCGTCAGATAGTGACCCACTTCACCCTAATCATCCAATTTATCTTAGTCTCTTTTGTCTGATATCGGTACAGCAACACTAACTGTCTCTTGTTAGAATCTTCACGGTAGATTATTTTAAAGACTTT
>NW_011442541.1:0-953 GCF_000754665.1 Bison bison bison | reverse complement strand
TTTTTCAATTTTTCAGACAAAAAAGAAACTACCAGAAATTGGTACATACAGTGAAAGGAGAAATGAAGCTTTATACCAGCCTATCACATACTGTGTTATACAGTGATCACAATCCTGACAGTGGAACTTCTAGTAGAGAAATGGAATCCAGAGCTACAGAGACGCTCAGGGTGTTCAGGACACTGAGAACTGCCAGCTTGTTTCACCAGGTAGTTCAATATACGCTCATCGGGTTGAAGGTACAAGCATCACGGATTTACATGGTTTGATCAAAATAGACAATTCTGACCAATAGACAATTCAACAGACTCACTGTGGTCTAACCTAGACTTGAGGAGATGAAAGAAAACTTACCCCAGAGATTAACATAAACCATGTAAAAAACCCTGTACAAGCTGCTCATTCTCCACTGTTTATTTTAATGAACAAAAAGAATGGCAAGGTTAACATTACAAAATAAATAAAACATACATATGTTGCCTCCCCAAATCATTTAATTTTATTATTTTCTTTGCTATTTTTGTTACTATTCTTAGCACAAATACTATTTTATGCTATTTTCAATTATTATAATAGTAATTAGTATTCATATTATAAAAACACGTTCATTTTCAACAGCTCATAGTTTCATGAGATGGAAAACATAATTTAATCTAAGGAATGACAGTAACATCTTTAAGAGGATAAAAGCAAACCAAAATGATTTTTGAACTATTTATATTTTATTAGTGCTACTGGAACCAAATGGTAATTTCCCTTAACTGATCTGTAAATTTACATTTTTCTTGATCACTATCAGTTGTTGCATTTATAGAAATATATAATAGCTAAATGATGGTCATAGAAAAATCTCCAGGACACATAAAGATAGGCAATGGGTTGGACAGAAATAAATAGTATCTCACTGTAATGCAAAAAAAAAAAAAAAAAATTCCCAAAGAGTAATTTTCAGA
>NW_011442540.1:0-953 GCF_000754665.1 Bison bison bison | reverse complement strand
CTTTTTTGTGAGAGTAATACCTGTCCTAAAAAGAAGTATATAGTTCAACTCTATTCACAGACTCAGAAAAGAAAGAAAAAACTTGCTGAAGGTCAATTAGGATTCAGCTATTTTCTTTGCTTGTTTTGTAAAGCCTAATGCTTAAGTATGCTTTCCTTACACTGCCTGATAAATTTCAAGTGAAAGGCTCAAGTTGGATCAGTCTACAGACCCTGAATCTGAAATTTAAAAGTACTTTGCAAAAATAGCAATAGGGTACACTGAGAAAACTCATTTTGTCCTGGCTTCATTTTATCCATTTTTATGTAGGGCTGGCTTGATAAAGCAGTATGGCTCACCTACTTAATTATTACAATTTGCTCTTCCAAAAAAAATGTGTTTCCAACAAATGTGCAACTGGGTTTATGAATCCTTTGGATTCCTGTTACTCTGTATTATTGGCAGCCAAATCAAAATTGTACTGCAGCTACACAAGAACGCTTTTTTAAAAGAAAATACTTTGTCTTGTCACTTATATAGGTTCTTTCAGCTAGTTTAGCAAAACATGTTATTATTTTCCATGTTGTGAGAAGACTTTACAAAGTATAAACTGCTTTGCTATCGACCATGAACCTTCACATCAAATCTTCACACCCTCTAGACAAAAATCTCCCACTTCTAGTGATCAGCTAGTTAAGTACCTTCATCAAGGGTGAGTATCAGGAAGCTTGAAGAGTCAGTTAGGGAGGAGAAGCCATAGTTTTACTTATTTATTTACTGTTAATTGATAAATGAGCCAATAAAGCTAGTCTGTCTTTTTTAGGATTTGTCACTGAAATCAGACAGTTTAAATTCCTTTAGAATATTACCATCCCTATTCTTCACAGAGCTAGAACAAATAATTTCACAATTTGTATGGAAATACAAAAAAACCTCAAATAGCCAAAGCTATCTTGAGAAAGAAGAATGGAACT
>NW_011442539.1:0-953 GCF_000754665.1 Bison bison bison | reverse complement strand
CCAAACGCCACTCTAAGTCTGGGAGCAGAGACACAGCACACACACAAGCAGCACAAGGACTCAGGGCAGTGTGCAAAGAAGGCTAGCACCACTGCCTGTCAGAGATCCCAGAGGGCGTGTGGTCAGCTCAGGGCAGTGTGCAAAGAAGGCTAGCACCACTGCCTGTCAGAGATCCCAGAGGGCGTGTGGTCAGACAGGGCTTCTTAGAAGAAAGGAGACTTGATTTGAGCTTTGGAAGACAATAGAATATGGACAGATGGAAGAAGCATTTAGTCCCAGGGAGCAGTGAAAGCGGAAAATTACGGGGTTGACCATGCTGATTAGAACAAACAGCTTCTATCTGGAGGCCCTACAGAGCAAGATTTAAAACACTGCTGTCACCTAGAGGGCCTTGAATGCCATGGAGGAGTCGAGTTTCATCCACTAGTAAACAGGATCCTATCATACAAGAGCTTTCCTACCAGGAATGATGTAGTGGGCAGTCTGGATTCCTGAAACTTCACCAAGGTAACAAGGCCAGAGAAGTTGGCAGGAGCTTCAGTTGTGAACCAGGACAACCCCTGGACCCTCTGCAGATACACATCCAGGGCACATATGTGAGCTGGTAAATCTCTGATTAAAGCACCTTCCTCCCCATAGATTTGTTTGTGTTTTGGGTCCTAACATATTCCTGTGAGCACGCATCCCTTCTCTGCTACAACAGAGATAACGTATAGTGCTTGTCCCACTCCAAAGGGTTCTGAACGGATGCAATTAGTATCCGTGGTGGCAAGGACCATCCTCGCCTATCCTCCCAGCCATCCCATACATCCCCATAACACCTTCTTATTACACTGTTTAAACAATATCTATCTACTTTCCACTTTCACGCATTGGAGAAAGAAATGGCAACCCACTCCAGTGTTCTTGCCTGGAGAATCCCAGGGACGGAGAAGCCTGGTGGGCTGCCGTCT
>NW_011442538.1:0-953 GCF_000754665.1 Bison bison bison | reverse complement strand
TGGTGTCATCTGCATATCTGAGGTGATTGATATTTCTCCCGGCAATCTTGATTCCAGCTTGTGCTTCCTGCAGCCCAGCATTTCTCATCATGTACTCTGCATATAAGTTAAATAAGCATATAAGTTAAATAAGTTAAATAAGGGTGACAATATACAGCTTTGACATATTTCTTTTCCTATTTGGAACCAGTCTGTTGTAGATTTAGCTTATCACCTGAGAGAACCTAGTCTTAGTCTGGCTGATTAGAAATATATTTGGAGTGTATCTACAGTGTAAACATTTTTTCACTCTTCCCGTTAGGTCTTCTTACTATGTATAGAGACAGCATTGAATCGGTGCTAGAAGTATCTTCTTTTGCATCCTTCCTTATTCCTTTTTTTATGTCTCCCTTTCAGAAGTGCTAGTTTTGTCTTTCCTACTTCCTTTGAATGAAACCAGCTCACCTCATTTTTCGGTCATTTCATTTTGTTGTCTCCCCTGGAATTGGCATCAGAAATCTCATTTTGCTCTGAACATCACATTCTTCAGAGTGGAGTATTAATGATACTATAGTGGCTTTATAATATGTCACCCTGCAAGGATGAGTTAGTTTCCTAATTTCTTTTCCTGTATGTTTCTAGTTAGGATGAGATTAGGAGTGATTCTTGTGGGGGATTTGGAAGTGAGACATGAAGCAGCATTCCCTTTGTGTCTCCTTCATGCCCCTGCCCTGCCCTGTCATCTCATTGGTGAGGGGATAGTGGAGCTGGCAACATTCCACACTGCTAGATCCAACCTCAGCTTCTCTGACTCCTGGGCCAAGCATGTGTGCTTAGCTCCATGAAGAAGGGCCCAGGTCTCTGTAGGATACCCTTATCAAAAGGTCGGATCAGATCAGATCAGATCAGTCACTCAGTCGTGTCCAACTCTTTGTGACCCCATGAATCATAGCACGCCAGGCCTCCCTGTCCAT
>NW_011442537.1:0-953 GCF_000754665.1 Bison bison bison | reverse complement strand
GTTTCTCTCTTGGAATTTTCCGATGGCTCTACCTTCAGTGCTTACATTCTTCAAAATGAATAAGTGTGCCGTTTTGTGATAAGGAACTATTTAATAGTGATGGGACTGATGGGCAACACTGGTTCCAGAAGTCAGGTCTCAAAGTATACCAAACTACATGATTTGTCTGACTCCCTGGGAAACTGATTCAATGCTACAAAATATATTATTCAGAAAGCATCAGAGGAGGAAAGCATGGGTTCAGCCTTTATTTCAGTCCGTGAAAATATATTGAGTTTCAGTTGTAAATCAGGCAGTGTTAAAGATGATATTATAGTGTCGCTCAGAGAGGGTTCTTTGATGGGAGCTTACCTTGAGGATATATAGTCAAATTGGTCACACAGAAGAGAGTGGCAAGACCACTAAGGAGGTACTTCTGTGTTCTTTCAGTTAATCATTTTGGAGGAATTTCACCTGATTTTAGTTTTTCTGTTAGCAACTGAGATTGTAAAGCAGATGCTGATTACTGAGATTTAGTTTTCTAAATATGTATGTCTGCAGTCTAAAAAATAGAAAGCTATTATTCCATGGTTCTGGTTCCCATTAAATGTAACTTCTACTCATTGCAGAAAACTGAACAGTAGAGAAATACAGAAAGAATGAAGTAAAAATCACTTGCAATTTCACCACTGAGAACTGAGGCAGGGAAGTTGGTGCTTACACTTTAAAGCCAAAGAGTCTGGACCTGAATCTCAGCTCCATGTCTATCAGTTTAGTAACTTCAGGCAAGTTACCTAGTTCCTTCATCTGTAAACCTCTGATAAGTAAAAGTATCTAGGTGACTCAGTGGTAAAGAATTTACCTGCCAAGTAGGAGATGCAGGTTTGATCCCTGGGTTGGGGATATCCCCTGGAGAAGGAAATAGCAACTCACTCTAGTATTCTTCCCTGGGAAATCCCATGGACAGAGGAGCC
>NW_011442536.1:0-954 GCF_000754665.1 Bison bison bison | reverse complement strand
TGAGGTGGCCAGAGTACTGGAGTTTCAGCTTTAGCATCACTCCTTCCAAAGAAATCCCAGGGCTGATCTCCTTTAGGATGGACTGGAAAGCAAATACAGAGACTGATAAACAGAGGCAGATAACAGAGAGCTCCCAAGGAGCAAGAAGGAGATGGGAGGTCCCTGTGCTTGTCTGGCAGCTGGCGTTATGGCAGGCCTTGGATGGTTGAACAAAAGGCCAATTCCCAGTGGTTCAGAGCCTGCTGACTGCCACTGAGAACAGCAGGCATGAGGAGAGGTGGTGTTGGCACCTGGGCAGCTTCCTGGATGGGCAGTCCAGAGACTGGGCCGTGCAGAGAACTGGGGAAACAGCATCACCATGGCTGGTGGTAGACTGACCAATCCTCTTGCCACCATTCAAAGTTCACCTGGACGCTGCCCCCACCTCTGCTCTGCCTCCTCTTCCTCTGTCACCATTGGCTTCAGTCTGGTCTTGGATGGGCTCAAATTCTGACTCCTCTGCCTCAAGAGCTGAGGAAAGACTTCCTGACTCCCAGGGCTACTAAGCAGACTCCCCAACACCCAAAGCTGGCAGCGGTGGATTTCACTGTGTTCTGCACCCTAGCTGTTACATCTCCTCCCCACCACACAGACCAATTCAGCCATCCTCCATCACCTGGCCAAAGAACTAAGGAGAATCTACCCAGTCCCAAGACAGAAACAGCCAGGGCTGGGCAGCAGGCAAACCCCCAGCCAAGCTAGAGAGGACCCCTACCTGCCCCCTGACTCAAGGACAGGAGGCAGTGGTGGGTGGAAGGATCCTGTCTGGTCATAAGGGAGAGGCAACACTCACAGTAGAAACCCAGCGGCATCTGCTCAGTTGTCCTGAGAATCAAGAAGCCTCTCTCAGACCTTAAGGAGAAGACTTCAGACCTGAGCCCTTGTTTAAGACCAGAAAGAGACCGCTGCTAACTG
>NW_011442535.1:0-954 GCF_000754665.1 Bison bison bison | reverse complement strand
TGATATATACAACAATAGGCATGAATCTTGAAAACATTATGGTAAGTGAAAAAAGCTAGCCACATATTGTATTTGTTGTATTTTGAACATGTATTTACATGAAATCCAGAATAGGCAAATCAATAGAGACAGAAAGCAGATTGGAAGAATTAGGACTAGAGGGAGAAGAGAAAGGGAGAAGACTGTTAATGGTGTTTTGGGGGCTGTAAAAATACTCCAAAATTGGACAGTGGTGTTGATTTTACAACTCTGCAAAAATACTTATAATCTTTAATTTTACACTTGGAAATATTAAATGTTATGATATGTAAAGTATACCTCCATAAAGCTGCTATTAAAAAAAAAAAAACTTCCTGTATTATTTCTCTTCAATTCTCTAGGATCTTCTTTGGGATGGGTTGTAGCAGTATGTCTACAGCATAGATGGTGGGGAAGGAAAGAGGAAACAAGAAGGAAAGGGGTTTAGAAGGACAAAAAGAGACATTGGAAGGAGGTGGATATAGAAGAGAAAGGAACAGAAGAGATTTTCGGTCAGGCTTGTTAAACAGCAAGAACAGAAATGTACTCTAGTCAACTTGACGAAAGGCTCCACGGGTAAAGAAACACACAGAGAGACCTTAAACAGCAATGAAGTGGTGCTGGAGATGGACGGTGGTAAAGGCAACATGAGATTGTAAATGTACTCAACGCCACCGGATCGTACAAATGCTAAGACTGGCCCGTTTGTGTTATGTGTATTTTATCACATACATATACACACACAAATCCAGGAAGAAGAACAATAAGCACTATATACTTGGCATGAGAGCTTCTTGGTGAAAATAATTTTGGTTTTCATGAAATCATTGGAAAGTAGTAGTCTCCACTAGATCTTACAGAGGAGTTGCTACAGCAATCAGAGAGACGGTGCCCCATCCCCACCAGTATTTACTATCTCATGTTGCCTTTACCACC
>NW_011442534.1:0-954 GCF_000754665.1 Bison bison bison | reverse complement strand
GCAGCACACCAGGCCTCCCTGTCCATCACCAACTCCTGGAGCTTACTCAAACTCATGTCCATCAAGTCAGTGATGCCATCCAACCATCTCATCCTCTAAATTAAATACTCAGATTTACCTCAAATATGTCTTCTTGCTTTTGGAAAGAACCATAATGACAAAAGCAGAAACAAATACATTACTTGGATTACTTACCTTACATGAAACCATTGTTGCTGGACACAGGAAAAGAAGAGAGATTTGTGATTCAGGACCGGCTGTCTTTCTCTTCATTTGAATCACAGAAACTTCCTTTCCTTCCAAAACGTTTTCTAGTCTTCCTCAATATTTCCAGGACCTGAAGGAGGTGTGTATAGAAAGTAAACTGCAGAGTATCAGGAGACAAATAACTGAAGAAGGGAGGTATACTGTTCTAGTGAAAGAACGTTTTCATCTGTAAAATTATTTCATTTCTGCAGACATCATCAGTGTGTTAAAATATCATAATTTCATGATGAAAATAATTTTCAAAAAATATATGTGCTCGCTTTGACAGCACGTGTACTGAACGTGTGCTGTTTAGCAAATGTACTATTGTAGTTCACAAAGTGGAACAGTAGATGGCACTTGACTTTTTATAACTCCAGTTGAAATAATTGGAAGAGTTTGAATTGGATTTTTAAGCTGTTCAGTAAGGTTTCTCTTCACTCTTCATCTGAACGGAAAGTGAAAGGCTAGCATTAGTCAGCTGGGGCTGCTCTCCCTGTTTCATAAATGAGGAGGCTGAGGGCTAGGGAGAATAACTTGCCAGTGGACACAGTTACTAATGCAGTTTGAATTCAGAGTTTGAAAATCTGGCTTCAGAGCCCTGTACTCTTGAGCAATAATCTGCATTGTTTCCATGTCAGATACTAAATACAAATATTAGAGTTGTCTAAATATGCCATTTCCCTTTTTTCTTACTCCTTTTAATTT
>NW_011442533.1:0-954 GCF_000754665.1 Bison bison bison | reverse complement strand
TTGGTGATGGACAGGGAGGCCTGGCGTGCTGCGATTCATGGGGTCGCAAAGAGTCGGACACGACTGAGTGACTGATCTGATCTGATCTGATGAGAGCAAAACATCCCTATAAGAAGCTGCACCAAGAATAAATATTCAGGAGGTGTTGCGGGATCTTACAACCTCAAAGCATCGTTGCGAAGAAACATTACTTACTAGTTATAGAGTAAAGGGTTCAGAGTTTTCCAGAAGAGTTTATTTGTATCTCAGATTGTAGCTAGCTGTTGGGTAGTTGAGAATACTAACACCCAAACGTGGTAGCTTGGGAATGGTACTGCAGGTCATTTTGCACGACAGGCGGGCTTTGGCACTGTGTCAGCTCCTCAGCGTGGCCGTGGCTTCCCATGGAGCAGACATTACAGCGACTGGGAGCTGGGCACAGCCAACCCCGAGGGGACCCTGTCGGGCTTTGTAAGTAACTGGCTGATCAGAGTGAGTGAAGAGTGAGCCAGGATGTAGGAGGGGATCCAGCACCGGCCCTAACTATTCCGGTCCTATGACATACTGCCAAAGCCATTTTGTAAAAATAAATTCTCACAGCAACTTTGATCCTGTCAAAACATTGGCTATTTAAAACTTTTCACTTGTCTGAGTTATAGATAATCAAGTTTTCCACATTAAAAAGTACATCATTGTCATTTATTGTTAGGATATTTGGAGCATGCTCGTTTTCAGTGTTAGAATTTTCCATAGTAGAGATTTTACATCCTTTTCATTGTATAAAGCTCTCAAGGTATTTACCGTGTGCACTGAAGATTCCGTGTCATTATTGGATGTGTGTTGGCTTAGTTGTGAGAATATTGTGATTTATTTTGATGTCAGAAATAGGCATAGAGGGACTTCCCTGGCAGTCCAGTAGTTAAGACTCTGAGCTTCCACTGCAGGGAGACAGGTTCCATCCCTGATTAGGGAATG
>NW_011442532.1:0-954 GCF_000754665.1 Bison bison bison | reverse complement strand
ATCTTCATCTTCTGAATGTTGAGCTTTAAGCCAACTTTTTCACTCTCCACTTTCACTTTCATCAAGAGGCTTTTGAGTTCCTCTGAGAGCCATAAAAGGCTCAGTTTGATGTATTAATCAATAGATTGTTTACCACAGGGGCAAGGGAGGATTTTAGATGTGGCTCTGAAGCTAATCTTAAGGTATGATTAGAAGTTAGATTGGAGTCCACTGAGGACAGGAGGAGTCCCCTGTCTCCACACACTGATGCTGCGCAGCTGAGGGCCTCACGCAGCCAGATGAAGCAAAAGGTCTGGATTTCTCTGTGCTCTCGTTACATTTCATATGTTGGAAATTAATTTTTAAAGTTATGAAAACAATGGGACCAAAAAAAACACAAAAACCTGTGAACCAAGTCAAGTCTTGCCTGTAGGGCATCAGTTTCCTGAACCATCTTTAGGAGAGGGCGTTTCAGTCACACCAGATAGCACTAGCAATGTCAAGACTTGGGCCGGGCAGCCGGGTCAGGGAGCTCCACGTCCCTGGGTCGGTTAGGGTGTGGAGGAGAGGAAGCTGGCCAGAGGGCAGTGCGGCAGGCCAGAGAGGGAGTGCTGAGCGGCACTGCTCTCGGTGGGGCCTTGTGCCTGCCAGGCACAGGATGACTTCCGTTGAGCAGGGCAGACCTCTGCATCAGGAACCAGAGCCCTGTCCTGTCCACCCTGTCAGCATGAGGGTCTAAGCAGCAGCAGGGCTGTCTTAATCTCACAGCTACTACTGTGCTGCTCTCTGTAGATTATGAAAGACTCCCAATGGGGAACTGAGAATTAAGATGGATTTTACCTATAAAGCAATAAATACCATTCGGAACAAGAAAACATTTCCAACTTTTATTCATAAAATTATTAATCAAAACAGAAAGTGGATTTATAGAACCACATAAACAATAATAACAAAACAGGAAGGAAATAAAATACT
>NW_011442531.1:0-954 GCF_000754665.1 Bison bison bison | reverse complement strand
TGGCATTAAAGAATTACTGTCATTTACTTTTAGGTGTGATAATGGTACTGGGCATTGTATTTTTTTTTTAATATTCCTTATATCTCCTCTGTTCTAGAGATACTACAAAAAAATGTATGGATGAAATGACATAATGGATTATTTCCAAGTTGGAGGACAGGGAGAAAATGATTGGGGGTATAGATTAGCCATGATCACTGTTGAAGATGGTTAGTGGTTACACGGGAGTTCATTATACCATTCTCTCTATTTTTGTATACTTTGAAATTTTTCCTAACAAAAAAATTCAGTTTCAGAAAGAAAAAAAAGGTCATCACTAGTTCTTCTTCCCCTGACAAGTAAGCCATCGCTTGATGAGCAGAATTGGTCCCATGAGTAGTTTACTCACTAAAGGCTCATGGCAATGCTTATCCCTGAGATTTTCCACACGCAGTTGGAGTGAATAAAACATCCTTGGCTCACGCTTTCTCTCCCTGAGACTCTGAGCAGTACCATTCCTCCAACTCCTGATGCTGAATGTGGCTGTGAATATGAATATGAAGTCAGCCTGATATTTTTCCCTCTCCAAGTTACTTCAGACTTTTACTGTGCAAGTATTCTTCCTTCATTTTTAGAGTTTGATCTCACCAGGATATTTCTTGTTATGATGGTCTGGGTCAATATTCTTTGGTACACATTGTTTTTTCAGTTTTTGTAGACTCACATTTTCTTGTCAGAAAGTTTCCTTGAATTGTATCTTTAAATGTTTGGGTTTTCCTTCATTGTTTATGTTTTTCTCCTATTACTCAAATGAATGTATCCAGGATGTCCTTTTCTTGTCTTTAATGTCCATTAGTTCTATCGCTGTTTTTATGGTGACTCTTTTCTTCATATTTCTTCCAATTGTGTCTTCATTCTATGTTCATTTATTTCCTGCATTTCGGTTCATCATTGCTGCACGCAGGCTCTCACTGC
>NW_011442530.1:0-954 GCF_000754665.1 Bison bison bison | reverse complement strand
GTCTGCCAATGCAGGAGACACCGGTTCGATCCCTGGTCTGGGAAGCTCCCACGTGCCACAGAGCAACTAAGTCTGTGCACCACAACTACTGCGTCCTCTAGAGCCTGGAAATCTCAACTACTAAAATCTTTGTGCTTTAGAATTGGTGTTCCATAAGAGAAGCCATGGCATAGCCCATGCACCAAAACCACAACCACAACCACAGAGTAGCCTCTGCTGGCCCCAGTTGGAGAAAAATCCATGCAGCAACAAAGACCCATCACAGCCAAAAATAAATAAATAAATAATTAATTAATTAAAAGTATTTCTAAAAAGACAGGCAAATAAATATAAAACAACAGCAACAAATCAAAATAGGAATTCAGGTTTATGATAAGACAATGTCTTCCATTTTTCTAACAGAAACAAAAATCTATATTGCATCAATGTCATTTATTTTAGTATTTAGTCTATAGAATGACTATAACAACAATAATCACTAATATTAATTCTCTACTATATTTGTCAAAGAATGATTACTGTCTCATGGTGTTCTGGCATTGATTCTCACCAGCTCATGAGAACTGATTGTGTATATGTTGATATTTTCACAACCAGGCATTCAGTAATGTTACTTTTGTATTAATAACTTGAAATTGACCATGCTGGAAGAACTTAACACCATGGGCAAACACTGGAAATCAAGACTTGCTTTTCAGATTGCTGGTTATTACACACTTACTGTTATTGAAAACTCAAGTGATAACAAGAGTTACTGTGGAAACTGATTCTTGGAAAACTGGAAAACTGTTAGCAGCAATGTATAAGAAATGCACTTCATAATGCTACAGATCCAGGTCAGAGTATTATTATTCTGTTCTGTTCCACCACCACTAATACTCTCCTTGGGTTTATTGAGTACATGCAATATGCCAAGGATGATTTTAAGCATTTTGTACCATGCATTCTCTAATT
>NW_011442529.1:0-954 GCF_000754665.1 Bison bison bison | reverse complement strand
TTAAAGACTTAAAATATAAGATCTGAAACTCCTAGAAGAAAACATAGGCAGTACACTCTTTGATATAAGTCTTAGTAAGATTTTTTTTAATGGATCTCCTTCAGGCAAGAAAAAGAAAAGCAAAAATGAATAAATATGACTACATCTGAAAACCTAAACTGAAAACTAAAAACTAAACTGAAAACCTCTGCACAGCAAAGGAAACTAAATGAAAATTCACCCTATTGAATGGGAGGACTGGTGCTGAAGCTCCCATACTTTGGCCACCTGATGTGAAGAGCTGACTCATTGGAAAAGACCCTGATGCTGGGAAAGACCGAAAGAAAAAACAGAAGGGAATGGTAGAGGATGAGATGGTTAGATAGTGTCACTGACTCAATGGACATGAATTTGAGCAAATCCCAGGAGATAATGGAGGACAGAGGAGCCTTGTGTGCTACAGTCCATGGGGTCACAAAGAACCGGACATGTTAGTGACTGAACAAAAACAAGTTTGCCTATTTATTTAACCAATGGAAATATCTTACTTTTGTACATAAAATCGACAGTTTATTACCATCAGTTTTTGCAGCCCTCTTGGAATATTCAATGTTTATATTTCAATTGGTTGACTGAATTTCAACATATAAAAGCAAATAAGGTCACTTTTCACTCTTAAGTTACTTCTAAATGCTTATATATCTTTGGAACTGAATTCAGTTACTTATAATAAACTTGTGTTTCACATATTTATATGATGTGGATCTGCACAATCACATGACCATTGATCACGCAAAAGTTCCAAAATCCCAAAAATAACTGATGCAGGCAACTAGCTTTTTGCTCTTCCAAACTAAGGTCAAAGTTGAAGCCCAAATTAGATTCTTTCAAGTCATATTTTTTTCACCTGCCTCATATTACCTCAACCATATTTTTGAATGGCATTTAATTCTTACATCAACTATATCCATACTG
>NW_011442528.1:0-954 GCF_000754665.1 Bison bison bison | reverse complement strand
GAGTGAACACAGAGATGCTCTGGAATATGGGCCTAGCCACCTAAATCCAGAGCATCTCTGTGTTCACTCTACTCCCCTAGAAGGAAGAAAGGAAAGAGGTAGGCAAAGGAGGAAGAAACACTTTCTCCTTAACTCCCCAAACATCAAATGGGAGCTTCCTAGGGTCTCTCATGAGATGGCCAAGGTGAGCTTGAAATGCATGCTTGCATTTTTAAAAGAGCGCCCTTTCTAAATCACCTTATTTTGATGTAACTGCAAAAGGCAGTACTATTTTGGGTTCTTGCTATGATAAAACTGAAGCTGTAAGCTAGGGACTTTCATGAGAGATTGCACCGAAATGTCAACAGATGGCTTGCTAATCATGTTAAAAAATACTCATTTCTTTTCAAAAATGGCATCCCCCTCCCAGTAAGTAGATCAGAAAGCAGTGTTTATGATATAAAACATATTAGTCACAATGCCATTTAATTATCCTACTTAATCATCAAGGTCATAATGATAATTGTTTCTAAAAATTAACACCTCTTCCCTCAGCAAGGAAGCTTATCCAGAATTTATGGTCAGAAACACAGAACTGATACATTTAGATAGGATGTGAGCATTAAACGGAGACAAGAGGAATAAGCACAGAGGTTGTGTGAGACGATTCACAAGCCTTTTGCCTTTGCAGTCTAAGGAATACCAAAGAATGTGTTGATTCACTTTTGCCCAATGGTCCCATTTTTCCCCAGCAAGGAGGAGGCAATGGAGGCTTAAAATCATTCACTCATGATTCATCATGGGCACCACCATATTTGCATTTAAAAACAAGTGGGTATCTTAACAATACTTAGGACCTACTCAAACACTGAAGACCACGCCACATGGATTCTCTTTCCTGACTTGCAACAGCCTCCTTACATCGGCTCTTGGGCTCTCCTCCTTGATTTTATTGTTGATCCTTTTCTAGCTTTT
>NW_011442527.1:0-954 GCF_000754665.1 Bison bison bison | reverse complement strand
TCCATGATCTTATACATCCTTACAGAAACGTGAATCTCATGTATGTCAAGTTTATTTTTAACAACACATTTGAAATCTCACTTTAACTGGCAAAAACATAGGCTCTTACACGGTGCCAGCAGGAGAATTAGCTTCTGTTCCTTCATCCTTGGATCCATGGTTCTGTCTCTCTGAAGAGTCCTAACTGGTACATACTTAACTGAGTGCAAAGTTCCAGAGAATAGCAAGGAGCGCCTTCTTCACTGAACAGTGTAGAGAAGTAGAGGACGGCAACAGACTAGGAAAGGCTAGATCCCTCTTCAGGAAGATTGTAGCTATCAAGGGGACTTTCCATGGAAGACTAAGCGCGGTAAAGGACAGAGACGGTGTGCACCTGACGGAAGTAGAAGAGATAAAGAAGAGGCGGCAAGATACACAGAAGCAGCTCTACAAAAAACCTCGTGACTGGGATAACTGCAACGGTGTGGTCACTCACCTAGAGCCAGACATCCTGGAGCGTAAAGTCAAGTAGGCCTTAGTAAGCATCACTACCAACAAAGTCAGTGGAGATACTGAAACTCCAGCTGAACTGTTTAAAATCCTTAAAGATGATGCTGTTAAAGTGTTGCACTCAATATAAAAGTGTTACAAATTAGGAAAACTCAGCAGTGGGCATGGAACTGGAAAGTGTCTGTTTTCATTCCAATCCCAAAGATGACAGTGCTGAAGAATGTTCAGACTGTTGTACAGTTGCACTCGTTTCACACGCTAGCAAGGTAGTGCTCAAAATCCTTTAAGCTAGGCTTCAGCAGTAGGTGAACCAGGAACTTCCAGATGTACAAGCAGGATTTAGGAAAGGCAGAGGAACCAGAGACCAAATTGCAAATATTCGTTGGCTCATAGAGAAAGCCTACAGTAAAGCCTCTGTGCCGATTACAACAAACTGGGGAAAATTCTTTTTTTTTTTTTTTTTTT
>NW_011442526.1:0-954 GCF_000754665.1 Bison bison bison | reverse complement strand
TTCTTTTTTCTTTTTTTTTTTTTTTTTTTCCGAATGTTAAGACTGTGAAGTTTAACAGTGATGATAATAAGTTGATTTGCACGTGAACAAATGCCTTGGTTTGGAGAGAGTTTGAAAGAGAAAGAGAGCTTTTTAGAGAACCTAAGAGCAGAAAGAATAAGACTTAGATTCAGATCAGGAGCCACCAAAGAACACACAGGCAGTTTGAAGACAAATCATCTGAACATCTAAACACTTTTCCAGCCTCTATATCTGTCCTTGCTTTTCTTGCCCTGGGATAACACTTCCTCCTCCACACCGCCCCCCACTACCCACCCCAAATCAACAGGTAGTACAAGTAATTGGGCATATCTGTATTATTCCACTACCTTGAACCTATGGAAGATACTGTTAATAGATCAAAACTCCCCCACCCCACTAAATCTGGCCTTAAGATTCTTCTCAGTACTACTTCTCAGGATAGCTTAAATACCAATACCAATTAATTGCAGTTGGTTTATGAGGTGAAACATACTGTATTTGACCTCTTGATGACTTTGTCCTAATTGGTGACTGGTTGAGTCAGACAGGATTAGGTGGCCTTGTGGAATATAATTTTGATATGCTTATCGAGAGGCTTGTGGAACAGAATGTCTCTCCATGTACATGACAACACAAAGAATAGCAACAGTTGTGGACATGCTTTTAGAAAGCCAACAGAGTGGTCTCTCCAAATTCTGAGAATTGCATCTGGCATTTTGTTCCACTGGAAAAACAGTTTCACTCTTGATGCCCCACCCAGAATCCCTCAGATTCCTTTTCCTGGTTTCGTCTGTCATCCTCAAGCTCCCATTTTCACACTTGCCATGTTTAGAGGTTTGCTCTTGGTCATTGCACTTTCACATATGGAAAGCCAGGGTGTTAGCGGACGTCCCTCCACATGGCAAGAACACACACACGCACACACACACACAC
>NW_011442525.1:0-954 GCF_000754665.1 Bison bison bison | reverse complement strand
GACTCTTTCCTCTTCACTCATGAGGTCAGAGCGTGGGTGGCCCAGCACCAGCTTTTCTCACTGACAAGGGTGAAGTTATATGCACAGAAAGACAGAGATGAGAGTTGAAAAGAGGTTGCCCAGGTCCACTGGTTCTCCTATGACTGGGTTATGTGGAAAAATGAAATTCCCGTGTTTTCATTAAACAGTAAAGCTGAGATTCTGCCATTCACAGCCATCAACTCACAAAACATCTATTATCTCATCTAATCTTCTCAGTAACATCCCCAGCCAAGCCAGGAGGGATTGTCCACATTTTATAGATGAGAAAATCAAGTCTGGAGAAAGTGAATTCATTTCCTGAAATCACACAGCTGGTAATGATGGAACTAGATCCGGTAACCAGGAGTGGTCTTTTATCCAGAGTGATAGGTGCTGTGATTAGGGGCCCCTATATATTTAATTCCATATTATCAATAACCCAGTGACATCACCTGCTATCAATATCTGCCCTCACACAGATGGGGAAACTGGTTGGAGAAGTAAATTACCCAACGTCACCAAACTGGTCTTGGCCTAGTTCTGTCTGCCCAGAGCCAGTGCCACTAGTCACCTGCTGCACTGCCTCTAAGTCCAGTCTCTGAGGTCACCTTTCCGGGACAGGAGCATCTCGAGCCAGTGAAAGAGCACGGGGAGATAATGAAGGACCAGGGACACGTATGGTTCTGTGCAAGGACTCTAGGGATGCAGAGACAGCAAACCATGCTACTCACCTCAAGGAACCCCAAGACATGTCTATAAATTCCATGCTGCAGACTGTGAGGGTCCTAATAGATGCTCAGGTGGCGTGCTCTGCAGCCCAGGGGAAGGAGAGGTGACTCCAGCTTGGGGAGGGAAAGGACCAGGAAAGCGTGATGGGGCAAAGAGCACTGAAACAGGGTAAGATCTGTCCATGTGGACACAGTGTGGTCAGCG
>NW_011442524.1:0-955 GCF_000754665.1 Bison bison bison | reverse complement strand
TTGGGATTATTTGTGGCACTACTGTCTACTCCCCTCCAGTGTGGTGTGCTCTGCAGACCTCTCCCCTCCAGGAGCAGCTTTAACCAAGATGGCAGGAGATTATGGTGCACATGGGCTCAGCTCCTTCCGGTCTCCCTAGGGTACTTGTCTCCCCCGCATAGTTCTCCTCATACAACCCAGAGCATGTTCTTTAATCTAAAGCACACGCTGTGAGGTTTCTTCCCTTGAGGACCCTCACATGATTCCACACTATCCTCAGGGAGAAGGGAAATACCTTGGCCTGTTTTGTCATTTTTCTCCTAGCAACCTCTGCTTCCCAAGTCAAACTTTCCCCTACAGTCCACCTGGGTTACTCACTGCCTCTGGGATGCTTGTGCATCTATCCACCTTCCCATTCCCAACCCCCACCTCAGGAAGACCAATATATTTTATTCTGATTTATTTTTAAAGGCAGAATTTCAGTAACAGCTTATCTGAATTACTCATTTAAACACAAGGAATTAAACTATAGCAATAACAATAGCAAAACAACTTTCACGTGCTTATATGCTGTCTCCTCCTGTTCAATTTAAATTTCTTGGAAGGAGAAGGTCTTACCTGTTTCTCTTTCAATGTCTAGCTTAGCTTAGAGCAATTCACCGAGTAGCGTTCAATTTTCTACTTATTGAGTGGACCAATCTCTTCAAGCCTTGGGACACTCATTAGTCCTGTGAACTCAAAGACTGGGGTGTGGACTACGATGAGTAATTAGAGGGTAGCCCGCATGGTGAAGATTGGAACTGTCAGAGATCCTACTGTGTAGCAAAGGCAATTCTCTGCAATTAAATTTCCTGGGAGGGGCCTCTGTGTTTGGCCACGATCGCCACACTGTCGTCAGGAAGTTCCTCTCTGCCTCCTCCTCTTCCTTCTGTGTTGCAACCACCACGGCCACGACCATCACCATCATCACCATCTT
>NW_011442523.1:0-955 GCF_000754665.1 Bison bison bison | reverse complement strand
CTGTCTCGTACACAGGGTTATTGTTACCATCTTTCTAAATTCCATATATGCGTTAGTATAAAATTGACTTTCAAAGATAAAAATCTTGTAGAAAAGTGTAATACTGACTGCCCTTGAGATAATAAGTGAGTGTGGGACACAGCAGAAAGATGGTGATGAGATTGCTACAGAATTCAGACTAAAAATAATAACCTTGTTAACAGTTCCAAATTGCTTGTATTAATACTTGTTTTTTCATTTGCTCTTTTGGGGTATCCTGTAAGCTAGGTATCATTCCTCTGTTTTGCAGATCAGAAAACAGTCTCAACAAGTGAAGTGCTGTGCCCAAGGTCGCAAAGTACTGTGGATGCCGTGCGTGCGCTCAGATTCCCAGACTCTCCTTCAGGGCAGGGTTACTTATTTCTCCAGTTGCTGGGAGAGTTTTGGCTAATGCCTCTCACCTTTTCTCAACCAAAGAAAGACACTTTGCCCAAGGTTATGCTCTGTTCCCAGGGACAGTGCACATCTAATAACTGGTTCATAAGGGGGACAAAGACTTGTTCACTTTGCCTCAATTTGGGATATCACAGAAGGGCCATCCCAGCTTCAGAACTCCCCATGGGATCTTCTGTGACCTCAGTTGCAGCCACACTGCAGCTCGACTTTTCCTCTCTGCCCGGTCTTTCTACCCTCACCACTCACAGGTGCTACTTCTGCCAGGGTTCTCCATTCACCTCTGCTCAAAAACCTCAGTTTCTCAGTCTGTTTCCTGGAAAACCCAGCCAATGACAGCTGGTTCTGGATGTGCTTCTAAAGTGAGATTTTGTTGCTGGCCCTGGCTGGCTGAGATAAAGACCCCATTGCTGTTAGTGAGAGGAACATTAATAGCCCCAGGCAGGCAGTTCCAGTGCTATTGCTAAAATTTAACAAGTGGTAAACAGAAATGGATACTGATGGGAAGCAGTCCACTGGCAGG
>NW_011442522.1:0-955 GCF_000754665.1 Bison bison bison | reverse complement strand
GGAAGTCGCTCAGTCGTGTCTGACTCCTAGTGACCCCATGGACTGCAGCCCACCAGGCTCCTCCGTCCAAGGGATTTTCTAGGCAAAAGTACTGGAGTGGGGTGCCATTGCCTTCTCCGACTTAAGCCATTGGTTAGCTATAAAGTATTGCCAGTGCAAATAGGTTTTAATGAATGGAAAAATGTATAAAACGATTCCACAGGTTTAACTTAAAAGCCGAAATAGTACATTTCATTTCTGATGTTAAAATTCAACTTGGATCAAATTAAACACAATTGATAGAAGCAAGAAATACAGTACAGCGATGAAAGGCTTGGGCTCTGGAGTCAGGCCAGACAGGAGCCAGTCTCCACCACCTCTCAGCTAATGAACGTGAGATACTTAGCAAAGTGCCAGGCAACCAGTCTTCTCTTCCTCCTAAGAGCCTGACAATGACTTAAAAGCAATCCTATTTTCATTGTTATTTCTGAACCTATCACTGGGCTACAGCTCTGGAATAGATGTATCCATCAAACTCAAAGATCTAGTCACGACTGTTCCTCTGTCTGCTCTAGTAAAAATAGAAAACAGAAATCTTTGCTTTCCTTAACAGAATTCGCTGCACAGCCACACACTTTAACTCCTCACTTAGTTTTAAAAGGGTGGAGTAGAGATTTCCACCACCTCTCTGCTAGAAAATCACTGCAAAACAGTGACAGTAAGAACAAAAGCTTGATTTGATATGCAGCTCTGAAGAAAAACCCATCTTAATCTTAAATGCTTACAGAGGGAGGCAATGAGAACCCCAGCAAGGCATAAACTAGAAGCATGAGGTATCACAGCAGGTGGAACTGAGAAAGGCTATTTAACAAAAAGGAGGCTGTCCCAACAGAAGTCTGCCTTAAGGAGTATAACTTTGTCTTCCTGCTCTGTGGAATTTCAGCATTGGGCCTTGAAAACCACAGACCTTCCTAAT
>NW_011442521.1:0-955 GCF_000754665.1 Bison bison bison | reverse complement strand
GGGTGGCTTGCAAGAATCCACCCAAATTCGAACATATGTATATATATATATATATATATATATATATATTCACATATATAACAGATTATATAAGTGTATGTGTAAAAAGTTCTTTCCAAAAATAATCTGGTGCCTTTCAAATGATTAGGCTGTGCAAGTAACATGTGCAGTTAAGGGCCCATTTTTGCTGGCAGCTCTTAAGAGTTTTCGTTGATTCTAATAAGCCAGCATTTGCTATTTATGAATGTTGTATAATTCAACTAAAAGTCACATTTGTCAAAAAAACAAATGCCTAAGTTAAAGCAATTCATTAGAGAGCTAATATTCCAGATGGCAAGGGGGAGAACATAAAATAGTTCATTGACAAATTTGCACCCCCAGTGCCAGTGATGGCATAACATGGTGGAGGAGGAAGTGGTTTTAGACTGCCAAGCATTGCAGGATGGGAGGCATTTGAGAGTTGAGAACTGCTCAATCAAAGCAGTGCCATGAAATCACCCCTACCATCCTGCCTCCATTTCAGGGTTTTTCTTGTTCTCATAGAGACTTTGCAGGTCAGGCTGGTGAGTCCAGAACTAACTTTGAATACATTCTCCCTTTCATTGATGGTGCTAGTTGCTGTATATTCCTAGGCAAGTGGGAAATAGGAACTGTTCATAGATTATTTTATCTGCATCTGGCCCAGGATTGTCCTTCAAATTCAAAACAATGTTAAGAACCCATCTTTTAAAAAAAATTATTGAAGTATAGTTGATTTACAAGGTTGTTTCTGCTGTACAGCAAAGTGATTCAGTTATACATACGTTCTTTTTTATATTCTTTTCCATTCTGGTTTATCACGGGATATTGAATATAGTTCCCTGTGCTATACCGTAGGACCTTGTTGTTTATCCATTCTCTATATAATAGTATGCATCTGCTAACCCCACACCCCCAATCCATTCCTCCCCTAGGC
>NW_011442520.1:0-955 GCF_000754665.1 Bison bison bison | reverse complement strand
TCCTTTTTAGAATTACTTCCTGCATAATCTTCAAAAGTAACAGAGTAGAAAGAAAGGGTACCTCCTAAATGCTGGAAAACATTTGAAGACAACTGTGGTTCCCTCCTTTGGGAGGCTGCAGAGTAACTCCGAAATCATACTGACTTTCACATCTATTCCAACTTATCAGCCTTGTTCCCTCAGCACAGTAGTGTAATCTGCACAAATAATACTCATGAATCTGTTTGTAATACTGTGATATGCAGATCACACTCACTCATTCGATTTTCAATCACAGTGGTACTCTCTCTCAAGTTATTTAGTGAATCATGTAAAATAATCCTGCCCACTGATTCACAATTGAATTAGATAGAATATCTATTTAATTAGATATTAGAATATCTATCTAATATCACAATAGAACGATATTTTAATATTCACCAAGTGATTAAATGAGGGGACCTAGCCTGAAGACCAAAAAGACATCATTTCATTTGCTTCTCTAAAACAATTCTTAATTTTATAGGTGAGAAATCTGAAATTCAGAGAAGTCAAGTGATTTGGTTATGTTTACAGTTCATAGATGGTAGATGTGGGATTTGAACTCTATCTAGGATGTCTGTTTCATTCTAAAGCTTTTGTTCGTTCTACCTTCTAACTATACTATTTCATCGCTCTATCTTCCTCATTCAAGATGAGTACATTTCCTTTATTTTAATCTTATTTGGGAAGAAGCTTTATAATTTATTAGTGGAAACATCACAGAAAAGAAAAAGTAGTTCCTAAGCATCTCCTTTTATTCATGGTGCTTCCAGAAAGCATTATGAGCCTAGAGTATGCCATATTTCAGCCTCCAAAATGAACATTCTCACCCGTCCAACCAGTCCATTCTGAAGGAGATCAGCCTTGGGATTTCTTTGGAAGGAATGATGCTAAAGCTGAAACTCCACTACTTTGGCCACCTCATGCGAAGAGT
>NW_011442519.1:0-955 GCF_000754665.1 Bison bison bison | reverse complement strand
TGATCCAGCGGATGTTGGCAATTTGATCTCTGGTTCCTCTGCCTTTTCTAAAACCAGCTTGAACATCTGGAAGTTCACGGTTCACATATTGCTGAACTGAAGGATAATGAGTTACAAAGGAGTTTTTTAAACAACTCGGGAACATGCTAAGCTGATCGGCTGAGTGAGACAGACACTCATGAGGTTCTCGAATTTCAGAATTTGATTTCTCTCTCTCTCACCATAAGAAAAGATGCTTCTGGGCATGTTCTCAGTGGTTATTTGGCTAGAAATAGTCACACAGAAATAGTAACATTAATCTGAAAGAATAAATAAAATGCCACGAAGTAGTTTCTCCCTATTTCCATTTGCTTATCCTCTTACATTCGAGTTAAACTTCCCAAACCCAGGATCTGAAAGTGCCTTCACTGGGGAAGCATCTCCTGCTGGACAGTGTAGGCACCTATAGTCACCCAACGGCTGGCTGTCGGGAGTCGGGAGTCGCACGGAAAATTCGCTGTGAGAGCCACTGCCTCTGAGAATAGAGTGATCCCATATGCGGGAGGCTGGGCCAGCCCAGCGTCATCCCAGCCTGGGTCTCCAATGGGAATATTCCTAACACACTTGCTCTGAAATGTGGCCCAGACCCTGTAAGGAGTAGCAACTGAAGAGCAGGGTTAGCACCCTAAATTGTAACTACATCAATCCCGGTACCCCTCATGTGCAAAGTGAGTGCTCTACCATTTGAGCTAACTCCCCCTTCCCTCAAATTGTTACTAAATCATTATCAAGAGGTGAGAAAGGGCTAAATAGGATCCATGGTCCCCGGTGAGCACACTGTCTGGGTTATGTTCCAGGGCAGTGGTTGTCAAAGGTGATTTACTTGTGGAGTCTTCACTATATATGTAAGATTCTGCGGATGTATATATGTTTGTGTGAGCTTTCCTGGTGGCTCAGCAGTAAAGAATCCGCCTGC
>NW_011442518.1:0-955 GCF_000754665.1 Bison bison bison | reverse complement strand
TTAGTTTCATCATATCAAAAAAGTATATAGAGCATTGTAGATGTTAAATGGGCACTAGGTCATGGGCATAAGAAAATACAAAGTACATAATAAATAGTAATTGTTTAATACATGTTACCAATGATGATGACATTGCTTTCTTAAATGTTAAAGGGAGGAAAGAATTATGCTTAAGAGTGTTAGATCCATGATTCACTGGGTCACGACAATGTATTATTATTGATAAGGGGGAGGTGGTCCTAGCTGATTTGAGAAATAACAAGTACTTAAAAACAAATGTTCAACCCTTCTCATGTAATTCCAAACCATTATAGAAACCTGCAACCCTGAGACAAACTGAGATTGCATATGCATAGATCAAATTGAGAGTTAATTTTTTAGTGATATAAAGAACACACAATTTTGAAGCAAAGAAGACAGAAAACTTAGAAATGATATAGTTCAACATTTTCATTTTTTTAAATGAGAAAACTGAGACTCAGGGAGAGAAAATTATTTGTCCAAGTTCAGGATCAGGCGCTTGATCTTAAAATGTAGTCAATAAGGTTTTGCTAAAAGAATGAATAAAACAAGGATGTATTTTGCCTCTCTATATTTCTATGTTTGTGTGTTGGTGTGAATCCAAGTTTTTGATTGAAGATTGTGTCTATAGGTCAACTGAAAACAAAGAGACAGTCATCAGAATCTCAAAACACCTGTTTCATCTGTGATTTTATATATACAAATTATGAGAGAAGAAAATTCTTACTAAATACTCACTAAGAGCCAGTCACTTTTACATAAAATGTTTCATGGAAACTCCATAATAATCCTGGGAAGAAATCTACCCATCAGGGTTCAGTATAGAAAACAGAAACTATGCTGGTTGTTTTAAAAAGAAAAGGAATTTGATGCCTACAAAACTCCTGAAAGGGCTAGATGGCCAAGGCTTAGACAAGATCTTCAGGAAAAATGG
>NW_011442517.1:0-955 GCF_000754665.1 Bison bison bison | reverse complement strand
ATGCTTTGATTCCTAAGAACAGCTAGAACTTTTCATGGTGTGTGTGTGTGTGTGTGTGTGTGTGTGTGTATCTATATGTCTAAAGGGAGGAGAAAGGACGATTAACTTTGATCTCTTGAGCCCCTGATTGTGTAATTAAGAATCAATTGGCCAAAACCTAATTTTGAATATATAACGACTTCCACTAACTTGCTTCTGCTGAAATGATTTGCTAGGCAATATTACATTAATGCCTAATCTTCTCTGAAAATCAGTTAGAAATACTCAATCACCCAGGAACAACTAATGTTTTCAATGGAGCATCCGCATTGTGTTAAACATGCATTGACTACTTCACACTTATTAGCAGGAGGACTGATCTAGAGCATGTACTGCCTTGACCAAAAGGAAGATAAAACTGGGTGGGAAAGACAGTACAGGTAATACAATAGTTAGCTTTAAGGACCCTCCACACCTCTTGGACGCTGGACCTTCTGCCTCAAGTACTTGAAGTGTGTCTCTGTGGGTGCAGGGTGAAAAAAAGCAATACCACTAAAATCACTATTGAAATTGGAATGAATTGCACAGAATCGAGCATTTTCACTTAGCTTTTTATTCCCTTTTTAAAATTTTCTGTTTTATACTTTAGAAGTAAAACAACTTCTTGCCAAAGAAGTACAAACTTGTTAAGTAGTATCATAAAAATACTGTTCAGGGACTTGGTATTTTTACTGAAAAAATAGATAGTGCTTTGTGTTTATGCAAACTAGGCTTAATTTGCTCTCATAAAGTAGAATTTGCATTACCTTGGGTCCATTGTTTGGAAATTAGATAACATTAAAGAATATAATAAAATACAATATAAATTTACCTCCATACCTTCCTTTTTCCAAGATGAATTTTATTAGCGTCTAGTGATTATTTGAGTCAATTCCAAATATTCTAAGTTTACCTTAAGATTTTGCTTTGTGAGTCT
>NW_011442516.1:0-955 GCF_000754665.1 Bison bison bison | reverse complement strand
GGGGGGGGGGGGGGGGGGGGGAGCCACATCTTCTAGCCCTGGTAGTTGGCCCCTCTGCGGAACTCTGTCCCCTTCCAAGAGGGGGATGGGAGGGAAGGGGGGAGGCTCTGTTCCACCTTTATCTTTTTCCTCTCTACCTTATCCTACAGGGATGAGCTTGGACCATGGCAGAGAGATTGGGGGGATGGAGAAGCCTGGGGGGTTTCAGGATCCCAGGAGATTCTTGGCCTTCTCTCCTTCTGCTCACCAGCTGGGCTGGGGGAGACTGCACCCCAGACAGGCTCCTGTCCCCCCTCATGCACTCCCTCCTCAGTTTGGGGAGATTGATGACTGTGCACAGTGTTCCCAATGTGAGGCTTTGCGGAAGTTGGGTGGGGGAGGAGGAAGATTTACGAAGGTCACAGGGATGGATGGGGACAAGGGAACTCGGCAAGAGAGATGGAAGGAGAGACTAAGGGGAGGAATGGACACAGAGTTCAAAACCAGAGAGATGCAAATAGGAAAGGAAAAACAGAAAGACCGACAAAGACAGACAGACTGGCAAAGACAGAAATGAGGAAACAGATGGAGGAGACAGATCAACTGCATTACTTAGTGAAGATGACAGAGAGACACGGGACATAGAGAGCCAGGCAGACATGTTTGGCAAACTGGGGAGACAGAGATAAAGACTGAAGAGATAGAGCAGAAATGGGGGTGGGGGAGACTCAGAAATGGGAGACCTGATGCTTGGTATTGGGACAGAGAATGGAAGAGACCACAAATGTCTGCAGCCATATTCTATCACCTTGACGGACTGACATTCCCGCTCAAGGGCAGAGACATTGATTAGTCTCTAAGAGATGTGGAAACAAGAAACATCCTGAGACACAAGCTCGCCCCCACACCTGCCTCTGAAGGGCACACATGTGGCAAGTGTCTGAGACACGGAAGAGGCCAGGTTGAGACGGGGTGC
>NW_011442515.1:0-956 GCF_000754665.1 Bison bison bison | reverse complement strand
GTACCCTCATGTTCAGATCTCACCTTATGTTCTTACCTCATGAAAACAAAGACACAAGGAACTTTGGGAGGTGATAGATGTGTTTATTAACTTGATTGTGGTGATGATATCATGACTGTACACTTATTTATAAAATCATCAAACTGTATATATTAAATATGTATCATTTTTAATATATCAACTATACTTCAATAAAGCTATCAAGAACACATTGAAGCAAATAAGATGCAATCTGATTTAGTAATATAATTTCATGAAAGCAGAAAATAGTATATTGACCCGGATGGGGATCTTTTTAAGGACAGAGCCATCTGAAAAATGATAAAATTACCATAAACAATCTTAAGAATCTGAAAACACTGGATAAAGTCACTAAAAGGAAGCACTAACTATGATATGAGCACAGTGAAATTGCATTATGCTGAAAGATGTTGATTAATTCACAACTTTGTATAAATTATCATGTAAGTACTGCTATTCAAATACCAATTTACTATGTGAACATTTAAGTGCCTGCTCTATGACAGTTGAGCTATGACTGAGTCTTCTACATGACAGTCTACTGTATGTCAAAGACAAATATGATTCTAGTTACTAAATG
Source organism: Bison bison bison (assembly GCF_000754665.1). NCBI lineage: Eukaryota > Metazoa > Chordata > Mammalia > Artiodactyla > Bovidae > Bison > Bison bison. The sequence continues at coordinate 355 of NW_011442515.1, read as the reverse complement.
ACAGTGCCTATTATAGAAATAATGTGGTTATACCTACCATGTAAGAGTTACATATATTACCACTACAAAAATGAATGTCAGAGATTTATTGCCATTCAAGAAATTAAAGCCTTGTAAAAAATGCTAGTCATGTAAAATAACAGGGAAATTAACTTTGGCTGGAGTTGTGAAATACATTATCTTGAAGGCATATAAAATAAAGCAATGAGATTATGCTAATTTAAGCCAATAAATTTGGGTGAGATTATGGGAATACCCAAACTGTGTGGATCACAATACACTGTGGAAATTTCTGAAAGAGATGGGAATACCAGACCACCTGATCTGCCTCTTGAGAAATTTGTATGCAGGTCAG
>NW_011442514.1:0-956 GCF_000754665.1 Bison bison bison | reverse complement strand
TTTTTAGCAGTAATAGTAGGTTATAAAAATGAAAATTAAAAAAGTAATAAAGAACTTAAAAAAATTTAAGAGTTAAAAAATGATAATAGTAAAAATATATCTAGGAATTTCTCTGGAGGTGTTGTGGGCAATGTGGGGTCAGTTCAGTTTCAGATAGTTCCTTGTTCCAGCTCGTACTTCTTCTCAAGGTCTATAGGCCCCTTCCAATGCTTAGTCAATCTTAACTACAGAATTTTAATCTGTTGCTCCTGTCACTTCCAGAGCAGTTCCCTCTTCTTTGTTTATTTTGTCTTCCTCTGTTTGCAAGTCTCCTCAGTGTCTCATTTCCACCCTGATACAAGGAGATAAAGGTGGTCACTTATTTAGGTTCACTTATTCAGTTGTATTGTGGGAAGGGAGGAGCACTGCAGAGAAATATCACTGGCATGTGTGAAGAGTGCTCGCAGTTTATGGACCACACTGGGTTTGCCCCAGATCATGGCAGCATGTGCTTTCCTGGTGTACACTGCTCAGGCTCCATGTTGCTCTGCAGGGGTACTGTCCAAGGTGTGCCCTGCATATTGTGCACTTCCCAGGTCTAAGCTGCTCAGGTTGAAGTTCTCAGGTACTCTGCAAGGGCACAGAGTCAATTGGCCATGTGTTTTGTGCCCTTTCCAGGCCCAAGCAGCTCAGGTGACCAGGTGTTTGGCAAAAACACTGTCCCAGGCAGTCCAAGCATCTTAATCACCTCCCCAGTCCCGGCCACGCAGTTTCCTGGGTGCGCCATGAGAGCACCATCTCAGTTGTACTGTGTGTCTCCTCGATGGAGCTGATCTCAGGCTGCAACCCTCCGGGCAGATGTCAACCATCCAGTATCCCAGGAAGATGTGGTTAGCAACTGGGAGCCTGCTCACAGTTTGGTGGAGGATGCAGGTCTCTGGGGCTGAGATTGCCCCTTGCCTTCAGGCTCTGGCTGT
>NW_011442513.1:0-956 GCF_000754665.1 Bison bison bison | reverse complement strand
GCTGTGATTCATGGGGTCTCAAAGAGTCAGACACGACTGAGCAACTGAACTGAACTGAACTGAACTGAACTGAATAGTTCAGTTTCAGGAAATAGTTTCAGGAAAAGGAAATAGCTGCTCACTCCAGTTTTCTTGCCTGGAGAATCCCAGGGACAGAGGATCCTGGTAGGCTATGGACCATGGAGTTGCAAAGAGTCAGACGTAACTGAGTGACTTTCACTTCATGAATAAGATGATGTGAATGATATATCTAATAGAATTAACAGTAAATCTTATTTCCTCTCCCTTACATTTGAATCAGAACCATATTCTTTGTGTGTGTGTATTCCTTTACTATAATCCTGTGAGGAAGAAGCAGATGTTGATGACCTCTATTTTGCAGATAAAGAAATCCAGGCACAATCAAGTTATAGGACCTGTACAAATTTGCATCTAATTCAGAATAGAAAATTGAATCTACAGGTTTATTTTTTATAATATTTCCATGACTACACTCTGATTCTTTGTACCACCTTATAAGAAAGTATAAATTGGATGACAAATACTTCACTCACTTCTAATTATATCAATCAAATTTTGTCATTATTAAAAGTTATAGGTTAATTTAAGAGTAGAAAAGTGTTGCAAAGATTACTGATGGATATTTAATGGTTTATATACTTTATAATTGAAACATTTTGTTTAATAACAGTAATAGATAATAATTATTTGAGGCTTACTGTCAAAAATTTTGCTAAATGAATGCAGATATTAAAATATTTAAGTGGCAAACCACTTCAGCATTCTTGCCTTAAGAACCCCATGAACAGTATGAAAGGCAAAAAGATATGACACTGAAAGATGAACTTTCCATGTCAGTGGGTGCCCAATATGCTACTGGAGAAAAATGGAGAAATAACTCTAGAAAGAATGAAGAGACAGAGCCAAAGCAAAAACAACACCCAGTTGTGGATGTG
>NW_011442512.1:0-956 GCF_000754665.1 Bison bison bison | reverse complement strand
ATAAGATCATCTGTACTATTTTATTTTATACATGGTATCAATGGTGTATATGTGCTGATCCTAACCTCCCAGTTCCTCCCTTTCCTCCTTGGTGTCCATAAATTTGTTCTCTACGTTTGTATCTCTGTTTCTGCTTTGCAAATAAGATCATCTGTACTATTTTTCTAGAGTCCACATATATGTGTTAATCTTTCTCCGTCTTTTTAAGCTATAGCTCTCAATTTAGTATCCCATGCTTTCATAAACTGAAACGTGTACATTTTTAATGGACAAGCTTTTTCAAACTTTTGTCCATTTTAGTGGTATCTGATTTTCACTGACCCCTCAGAATTCAGAAAGCAAACACTTTTACTGAATCACCTCAGTTTTCATACTATCATTATTTGTATAGGTTTAATAATAATTCATCCTCCTTTTTACCAGAAAGTAATGGGAAAATCACTAGTGCAATTAGGATCCTATCCAGAACGCTCTATTTGAGAATGATTCTTATTTAGTTAGGTGTGGTAAATAGAGTGTCTTAGGCTTGGTTGTTGCCAAATTGTGTACGATTCTAGGTTTGCAGAGTAAACTCAAGTTGGCCTAATGGGTAATTAATTTTCTTGCTATACTCATGTTAATAATTAGGTCAACCAAATCCAATGAGACCAGTCTTCTTGTATCAGAAATAATCTCTGGTGATTATTTTTGATTGCACGTGAGGGAAACTGTCAGAATAATTATGCAAAACTTGGAAACAGACAAAAGAGATTTCTGGCTGTTCTTTCAGTGCAGTGCTAAATTTGCCCTTTGATTTTCTTTCTATCGATTGGATTGTTTTACAACTCTTTAAGTGATAGTGATACAGGGAAACTGTCTGGTGGAAAAAATAACCACAGAAGTTCCTGTCTATCGCCCTGTAAGATATTGTACAGGTTTTAATCTAACCCACCATTTTTATCCTAAAAATCCTTTAT
>NW_011442511.1:0-956 GCF_000754665.1 Bison bison bison | reverse complement strand
GGCCTGGCGTGCTGTGATTCATGGGGTCGCAAAGAGTTGGACATGACTGAGTGACTGAACTGAACTGATCTGATTGGCTATTCCAGTGTGAATTTAAGAACAGATGTACTCACAGTATGATGAAAATAGAAGATACATGTGCCATTCATACTTGGAAGTAGGAAGTATAGAATGGTCAGACACTGGCTTAGGTTATTAAGCTTATTACCCAATTTAATGTTCTTTAGGTGTTTCTCCAAGGCCACTGGGGTCATTCTCAGTTAAATACATGAGTTGTAAAATGTAGCAGATAATTTTACATAAAAGCAGCCATGATAATGAGAATTGGTTTTCAGTTGTTTGTATAGTAGTTAACTATTCTCACATGATTTGCTGTTTGAACTATACAAATGCTCAAAGTCCAGCAACACCCTACTGCCAAACTCTGACCTCAGGAAAGTATGACAGTTGAATGGAGTGATACTGGCATGAGGCCAATCAGGGTGTATGTATACCTAGGATACTTGGCCTGAGTTCAGATTGTTCCTCCTACAAGTGCTACTGTTCCTTGAAGGCAACAAAACTGATTATTCCACTCAATAACAGCTTGTTTACAAAGCACTTACATATGCATTCTATTTTTAAGCATAAAATATGGCTTTTTAAGTTTGAACTTACAGATCAAGAAATTTTTTAAGTGACAGAATAGGGACTTTGTGAATCCTTAAATCCACTCCTCAAAATAAAAATAAAATTCTAAAGGTTAACAGTGGCTGTTAACCAACAATTACGTCACTAAACACAAAAAGAGCAGTGGCATCAATTACTTATGAAGCTGGTAGATGCAAAACATGACAGTCCAGCAGGATATGATACAGATGAGCGATGGGGTTTTAAATTAATCTGATTCCAAAGCCTCTGTCTACAGTATTTTAACTAAGGAATTTTACAACAGGCATAAAGCTACATCTTAATGC
>NW_011442510.1:0-956 GCF_000754665.1 Bison bison bison | reverse complement strand
TCTTGCCTGGAGAATCCCAGGGACGGGGGAGCCTGGTGGGCTGCCGTCTATGGGGTCTCACAGAGTCGGACACAACTGAAGCGACTTAGAAGCAGTAGCAGCAGCAGCAGCTCACCAGTGGACGGTCTTGGGCAAGTTATTGACTCTCTTTGTGTCTGTTTTCTTAGCTTTAAAATGGGAGTGGCTATCTACAGGTTATCATAAAGATTCATTGAAATAACGAGTGTAAAGCCTTTAGCTCCGTGCTTGGCACATAAGGCTCCATGTATGTCAGCTCATCTATAAGCTAGTCTCTGTGATGGATCTAAAATAAAACAGTAAACCTTGCAGGCTGGTGACATCTGTCAGACCACGCTGCTGGCTAGAAGAATGGATGTGTTTTTCTTAAATCCATGTTGGCACAGGGGCAGACATTCTGTGCATCTTTGGTCATTTTTATGATCTATGGACATAGATCCCTTGACATTTCATGTACCCCAGCCTGGGGATAAAGGAGAGGCCTCTAGCCTAAAGGCACCCAGGGGTGACCATTTTCCGGAGGAAATTTCCAAAAAGACTAAATTCACGAGAAAGCAGACTGAGAGATATTGGCTTTAGTGTCTGCATCATCAACTACAGGAATGGAAACGAGTGATTTTATGGTCTGGGCGATTATCTGATGTGTCCTTTAAGCAGAAATTCATTCCACTCTTTAAAAAGAAGTTCAAGGTTGGCCTACATATGTACAGCATTTCTTTTCTGGAAACATCTTTTGACATTCAGCTAAAAGAAGGAAGGAAGGCCCCAGAAAAACTACGTCAGCGTTCCGTTTCCCCACTGTTGTCATGGTGCTGTTGTTTATGATGTCCAAGCAAAGCCAGAATTTGTAAAGGACTGTCCAGACAAGAAGGATCAGGCTAGTAATAACAGTGGATCTGCCCCACCCCAAATCCCAAACTTTAGTTTTCTAAAAATTG
>NW_011442509.1:0-956 GCF_000754665.1 Bison bison bison | reverse complement strand
GCTGTATATCTCTGGGCCTTCATTTCAACAATAGAAAAGTCCATTTCACCAGTAAGTGGAGAAGATAAGGTTTTGTAAAAATCCTAAGAAACACATTTGGTTAGTTGCAATTGGAGAAGCCTAGGGCCCACAGCCCTATGCGATAGACCTACAGGCTGGGGTCCCAGGGCAATGTGGATGCCACTCTAGATAGAGGCTGAGTGTTAGACACGGCACGGCCTCCCATTCTCCCCCATGCCCCTCATTCCTCATGCTTTATCCCCAGCTCCTTTTCTAAGGTGCCCAGGCCTAGCTAGACAACCTGGACTGGCATGAGAGATTCTAAGGAATTTGGTACTTATGAATAGAATTAATGAAAGAAAGCCTCTTTTGATTGAAATACAGAAACTGGATCTGGCCCTCACTCTTCTAGTCCCCGCCCGCCCTGCCTCGGACCCCATCCTAAAGATCTAAATCAGAAGAGTTGCAGAGCTGTAACTCTCAGCAGCATGCCCCATCCCCTTTGGGATGGCTCTAAGAAACAAAAGAGCCAGAGAGAGGAGTGCCTGGCTCCATGCCCTATCCCTACCATAGAGAAGCTCTGGATTGGGTCCAGAATTCCACATCCCCTGCCCAGCCCTGCCCACCAGTTTTTGTGTGGGGTTGGAAGCTCTGATTCCTTTGTATTGAGCTCCCTCTGGTGATTGAGATGTGCATTGCGTGAAAATAAGATCTCAGACTAAATCGCAGGCCACCCTGAAAGGTAAGATGATTTGCTCTTCCTAAAGTTCTCTGACCCCAGCTCCTAGTGAGAGCCATTCCATTTCCTATGTAGGACAACCCTCCTATATGTTTAGTTCTCTGTCATTAATCCTCACAATGATGTGGGAATTACTCTAATTTTACAGATGAAACAGACTTTAGTTAAGTCACTCAGTCGTGTCCGACTCTTTGTGACCCCATGAATCGCAGCACGC
>NW_011442508.1:0-957 GCF_000754665.1 Bison bison bison | reverse complement strand
ATAAGATTTAAATTTGTCCCTTAAATCATGAGTTTTATCATCTTCCTCATTTTGAGGCTGAGGCTCAAGGTTTACAGCTCTGGAGATGAAAGGGAAGTTAACTGACTTCTTTAATCTTGTAACCAAGCTTAGGCTAGAGATGATGATCTGATTTCCTTTGTGTATCACAGACCAAGCCTATTCACTTGAGAGCATAGAGCCTGACGTAAGGAAAATAGTCAGGCCTTGAGACTTGCTGACCAGGGTGGATGAGGATATGATGCAGAGCAGTGGGTCTCAGCTCTTTCAAATCCAATGTCCTGTTTCCACAGCTAATGTTCCATAATGCCTCCTTTATTATCCTGAATTGGGAGTCATAGGTAATATAGATTATAGCCACATAGAATTAAAAAAAATCAATATAATAACATTGTATAATATAAAGTATATAAGGTATAATATAAAGGGGAGACAAAGGAGAAGTAATTTATTATGAAATAATATCTTTCTATATGTAAATGCCTGGGCATGTCTAGACTAGAAGATATCCTGGAGGGGTCAAATGCTTGAGTTTCATTATAATGAAAAAGTATGAATTTGAGAGAAGTAAGAAATTCCTCTGTACAAGAAATACCAGAAAATGAAAGAGCAAAAGTCCAAGTGGAAACGAAAATATCAACTAGAATGAGGATGTGTAATACAGACCAGGATCAGACTGATTTGTATATGATGAGAGAAAGAGGGAAATAACTGTGACTGAAGTGGAGGTAAGAGCCAAGACAAATTACTGCAGTTGAAATGGAGAAAATGAAGAATTATATTCATGCACATGAATTTGGTCTTATTTGTTAGTGCAGTGTAGAATAATTCCCTTCATTGTAACATCAGACAGACAGTGATGAAATGGTGCACATACATGTGCGCGCGCACACACACACACACACACACACACACAACTTGTCTCCTGTCTTAAAATCT
>NW_011442507.1:0-957 GCF_000754665.1 Bison bison bison | reverse complement strand
CTACTGACTTCTAATGAGCCATTATGTACTTAATTGACCTTACAGTTATCACTAGGAGTATGTGATCCACCTGTTCTGACTACAAGAATTTGCTCATCAGAGATTTTTTAAAATTTGAGTATTAGATTATTCAGGGATATTACCTAAACGTTTACTTATACTTTGTCACCAGCTAGGACATGTGGCCCTAATCCAGTGTAGCAGCATCAAACCTGGTAAGTAAGCATCACCAGAAATGAACATCTACATTCACAAGACTGTATACTATGGGAAAGCAAATGTGGAAAAATCCCAATCCTTATCTGCTCTTCTCTGAGCTAAACCTCACACAAAGTTCTAAATTGTACTCAGGATCTCCCAATCTTAAACATTTTAATAAAATTAAACACTATGTGCTAATACGTCTCCCCAAACTGTCCTGCCTCTTTTGCTCTTCCTTCCCATTTTCAGTGTTATACTAGTAAATGGCATTACTTACCTGGCATTACCACAATCCTGCCTTTGGCCTGAAAAAATAAAAAAAAATTAAACAAGTTAATTTTAATATCTTTCTCTTGCACAGGATAGTAAGGCAGCGAAACAGAAAAATAACTATACTTAATTACTACTAATATCTAATTTCAATAGATCTTTTCTAATTCTTTGGAATCATGCATAAGTAAAATGCTCAGCATACTAATTCCTTCTATCCAGAAAGGTTATTTTATAGTATTGCTTTAAAGACTTGTACTGTTATGAACATAAGAATAGGAGAACTAAATATAAATACTAAATAATCACATCACCTTAAGAAAAACTATTACTGAAAAATAACACTCATTTTGAATTCTTGGTATGCAATGGAATCAAAGTTCAGTTCAGTTGCTCAGTCGTGTCCAACTCTTTGCAACCCCATGAATCACAGCACGCCAGGCCTCCCTGTCCATCATCAACTCCTGGAGTTCACTCAAACTCATG
>NW_011442506.1:0-957 GCF_000754665.1 Bison bison bison | reverse complement strand
TAATAGTGAGCAGATCCGTGTGGCCATGTATTGCAAAGGGATAAACACTTGAAGGGAGGCAATACAATTCCATCTCAATCTGGGCAGCTTCCTGGACTAAGGTACTCAGGGAGAAGTTAATAAAAGTAATAATGAGTGTGTATTCCAGCAATTCAACAGGAAAAACCTCTCAGGAGGCAAATGGCACATTTGGAACTCTTCTTCTGACCTGGCGGACTACGGACCCTGAATACAAATACTTTTCTGAGAATTATGCCAACCCTGATGAAATGTCATCAGGACTGTGTTATTTGGAACAAGTTATGTTAAGCCAAATGAATTCCTTGGTTAATTATCTAGGCATGGTTAAATCAATATCTGATTATTCCCATTTTCAATCATCAAATACGATCCTTCAGCCACCTCACTTTATTTTGGTCTGTGTCAAATTGTGAGGTTTTATTTTGCGATATTGATATGGACCAGAAGTATTTGTTAAGAACTAGATAAGCGACAGATAGTTTGCATTCATTTCTTGGCACAAAGAGTGTTGGCAAGGCAAAGGTGCAGGAGCTGGTTGCAGGATCAGTTAGTCTAGTTTTCTCCAAAAACCCAAGAGGGACTGCAGAGAGATCAGGCCAAGTCTCTCGGAGGGCCGGTCACATGTCTCAGGGTGCTTACTCCCTATCCCCACCATCTGGGTGCTGGCAGTCCTTGCCTCTCATCCCTCCCTCCTCCCACCCCAACAACTGCTCCTGGGCCAAAACTCCTCTCACAATACCCATAACTCAGCCTGCCCTTTTAGTCTGCCTGCTGTCCCTGTGAGGGCTAGTGGAGAGAATCCTTTTTGCAGCCTAGAGCCTTATACAGGATCTGCCTGGGCAGAGAAGGAATTCTGTGTCTGCTTAATGAACACATGCATGGTTGGATGGATGGATGGAGGAATAGATGGATGGATGGATGGATGGGTGGATGGAT
>NW_011442505.1:0-957 GCF_000754665.1 Bison bison bison | reverse complement strand
GACAAGCAGGGGGAGGGACACAAATAAGAGGGATGTCTGGGAGATGCCCCAATTATTCTACATTTTACTTGATATAAGCTTTTAGTTTGAAGCTTTTATCTCTATGACAATTTACTTTAAATTCTAAACTACATGTATTTTGATCCAGCCTTGCAAGCTGTGGAAGAGATGTGCTTGTGACATAAAAGGCACGGTGCAGTTTTAGAAATGTGCTACATCCTCTTGTATCTACTCAGGTTTCTGGGGAAACCTCTGTACTAAACAGTGTAATAATCTGATATCAAAAGCCCAAAGGAAGCAGATGGTCACTGTGATTCTAAAAGAAATTTAGTATGAAATTAAAATTCACTATACACATGGACCATAATGTTTTACATAAAACACAGGATCATGAGGTCAGAGTGGTGTCAACAGCAGTCACAAGGTCTTGAAGTCAGTACAAGAGTATGAAGCCCTCTGTTGTCAATGGGCACGATGTGATTTTAACACTTTAAAACTTGTTTGAATCTCAAATTTCTTCATGTGGCAGATATAAGTAACATTAATTACTTCATAGTTGAAGATGAGTACCTATAAAAAGTGGGGCTCATTGTAGGAGTAAATAAATATTCGTTCCCCTCACTCTCTGCCACATAATTCTAAAGTCTCACAATTTCATTCCTATGTCATAGATCTTGGTATTTAGCCTTTGATAGCAGAGATCTCTGTGGGAATTAGGCAATACAATATGCAGGCCATCTTTTGGCTTTGCTATTTATTATCTATATTATGTTAAAATATGAGGGAAGGAACTGCCTTTGTTCCCTCATATATACAGTAAAGATAATAGTACCAGATTACCAAAAAATGCAACATGATTTGCAATCCCTGCTTGTTATTATGGAGAAAGCAATGGCACCCCACTCTAGTACTTTTGCCTAGAAAATCCCATGGACAGAGGAGCCTGGTAGGCTGCAG
>NW_011442504.1:0-957 GCF_000754665.1 Bison bison bison | reverse complement strand
GAATTATTTCCACAGGAAATTTCACTGTGTGAAGATGTCTCGTGCTCTGTGCTTAGGGTGTATATTTTTCTACATGCAGGTTATAATTCAGTTAAATTTATCTCAGAAAAGATATATGCTGACTGTGGTAATGGTTGTGGAGGAAATGCACAGGGTCTAGGGCAACTTGATAGAGAGCAGTTTAGGGGAGCATCATGGTAGGCAGGGTGGGCTGAGAAGACCTTCCTGGCAGATACCAAGTAGGCTGAGTCTTCAGGGTGAGAAGTTGACAGCCTTGGGGAGAGGAAGGGGAAGAGTATCCCTGGCAGGGGGAATGGCAGGTGCAAAGGCTTCTGGGAAAGAAAGGTCAGGGTGCACTGAGAAGGAGAAAAGAGGTCAGTGTGGCCAGAGCAGAGTAAGTGGAGAACACAGTGGGACCAGAAGCTGGGAGTGTACAGAGGCCGCATTATTTAGGGCCATGGACATTTGGTCTGTGGTCTGCCCCTTGTCACTGGACTTTTCTTTTGATCTGGAGAGTGGGCTAAGATCCTTGGCTACATCATCCCGGGTCCTATTCATCTCTCCAGAGAAGCCTTAAGAAGTTGGTTTTGTAATCCCCATGTTATGTTGGGTTAGCCAAAAAATCTGTTTGAGTTTTATAACAGCTCACAGAAAAGCCCAAATGAACTTTTTGGCTAGTCCAACACAGGAAGAGCAAAGGCTCGGGGATAATAACTTTCCCAAGGTCACCCACTTTGGAAATGCGGGGTATCACTAGTATTTGTACTCACATCTCTCTGACTCCAAGCCCACATTTTCAACTCCTGGCTCCTGACCCCACCTCTAAGGACTGGTGCTCAGAACAACTTCACAGTCCAATGCATGTACACTTAGAGTTGTGACCAAAGATATGAACAAGTAGAAAATTCCTCCTGGGAAAGTAGTTCAGGGGCTGGATTTTGTGGATAAATAATGAAT
>NW_011442503.1:0-957 GCF_000754665.1 Bison bison bison | reverse complement strand
GTTGGTGATGGACAGGGAGGCCTGGCGTGCTGCGATTCATGGGGTCACAAAGAGTGGGACACGACTGAGTGACTGAACTGAACTGAACTGAAACTTTGTATTCTAGTTGGTAGAACTGTTTCTTGCAGAAGTATAGATGAACAATTCTGAAACCACTATATGCATATAGTGAGGGAAAACAAATGAGTGAATAGATGGCAGATGGCAGGAGTCAGATTTCTCACTGTTGGAGATGAAAGCTACAGACAATCAAGAAAGTAAGCCTGGAATAAACTCTGTGCTACTGAACTAGAATCAGAGACATCAGTACGGTCTTAAATTTTGCTTAATATGTATCCAGAGATATAAATACAGAGACAATTACAGAAATAGGTTGATATGTGAGTTAGTATATATAAATATATCATCTATTCTGCCTGCTGAGAGTGTCAGGAAGTAATGAAACCTGAGGGGCAATAAGCTCACCCACTACCCAGATTTACTCTCCAATAAAATCCACCAAGAATTCTTGGGTCATTGGTGACTCACAAGCCAGAGCAGGGAAAACACAAGAGGATACTGGAACACTTTGTAGTATCAGAAAGTAAGGGAATATTCAAAAAACAAAAGATTGGCATGTGTCAAAGAAATAAAGGAACCAACTTGTAAAGTGTCCAGTGGTCAAATCCAGAATGATGTGAGTAAAAAAATTAAAATGTAGTATAATTGGCTTAACTCCAAAGTAAAAATTGAGCATACTGGAATCCATATTGACATAAATACATTACTGAATCAACTAAAAGGAAAAGCCAGCCTTTCACTGGGTTATCAAACAAGGGATACTAATAATGTTTATTGCATAAAGACATGTCTTGTATTTGTAATCTCTGTGTTCCAACAATATCTTCATTGAACTTAAATAAAATTAACTTTAGGAAAAGAGTGAATATCTCAACACCAAATTACAAAGTTCATTTT
>NW_011442502.1:0-957 GCF_000754665.1 Bison bison bison | reverse complement strand
TTTACTCTGGTCTTCAGATACAGATTGGTCTTGCATATTTAGAGAAGTCCTTATTAACATTGGTCTTGCTCCTTGGCTGCTAGCAGAACTATCTACTTTTGAAAGCTCCCATCAGTGGACTGATAAGGCATCTCTACAAGGGATCCAACCATCTTCCATTTTAGAACGACCAGAGTATGATGATAGAAAAAACTATCCACCAATATTCATTCTCTTCTTTTTTCCTTATTGTAGATGCTCCATTTCCCCCCACCCCCACCTTGAGCATATGATGAAATAAAGAATGTATTTCCTGGCTTCCCTGCTAGCTCTAGCCATGTGACTTAAGTTCTGACCAGAATAGAGGTTTCCTGTAAAATTTCTGAAAAGTGTCCTTGAAAGGAGGCTATCACTCATCTCCCCATTTTCCTTCTTGTCATCTGATGTGATGGTTAGACCTTGAGCAGTTATTTTAAGCCATGATGGAGATGGCACATGTTGAAGATGGCAAAACTGCAAAATAGAAGGAACCTGGGTTCCTAATGGTCATGGTTCTGACTGCCTGTTTTCATGTGAGAAATAAACTTTTGACTCACTTAAGCCATTGTTATTTTGAGTTTTCTCACTCACAGCTAAACCTAATCCTAGCTGATACAGGTGTAAAAAAGTCAAGTTGTTTTCAAATAAGAACCACATAAACTGTTGTGTAGAGCACACAGATACAGGAGGAACTATTAATATGTTCACTCTAAGAATTTTGCTGCTCAGATTCAGCACTGCCATTTTACAGATCAGCTATGACTACCTCTCCCTTCTGTTGCATTAAAAAGTTTTATTTTTCTCTTTTCACCAAGACTCCATTACCATGCTTCCATCCTTGAAACTATTACACCTCTAATAGGTGGCAGTGTGCCAGGAGTTGTGGGAGGCCACAGGATAAGTATCTTCCTGGAAGATACTTATCCTGTGGCAGATCGG
>NW_011442501.1:0-957 GCF_000754665.1 Bison bison bison | reverse complement strand
TGGGGTTTTTTTTTTTTTTTTTTGGTAAGAAACTGTTGACACTTCCTGAGCATATATCCAGGACATTTCACATTCTTAGAACATAAAACATAATGCAATTTAAATGTTATCTGTATTTAGAATTATCTTTAAAGGTTGTATTAAAGAAAAAACCCTACCTTCCTATTATATTTGGAAGTAACCCATCTCTATAAACCTTGAAGTAGTGAAGGCTGACTCATCACAAGCAGTTAATAAGGTTAATAAAAGTGAAGCAGAAATGGGGACTGAAACTGATAAGGCAGCACGTGGCATACTGCAGCACACACATCTGTGACCCGCCCAGTATCTATTCTTGCTTCCTTCTATCAAAACCTTGATTGTGCTCGGATAACAGTGCCATTTGCCTGCCAAGGTCAAGTCCTACTTTCCGACTCTGGTCTGGTCACACAACACAGTTCCAGACACAGAAAAGGAAACAGGTGTCTACTGTGGACTCCATAAAGATTTTTGCTTTTGCTGATAGAAGGGGTGGGTATCAAATGTGTATCATTTGCACTAACATCTCTCATCCCACCCTCTCTCCACCATTGCTTTCATCTGCTTTGAGTGAGAAGTGATGCATGAAATGACCATAGCCGTTCTGTAAACCTGAAGACAAAAAACATGATTGGCCTTGATATTCTCCGGCATAGGCCTCTTGATATTTGACTTAAAAAATCAAACATATATATTATGTTCCTCTTTGTTTAACTACTATATTATTTTGGTACTTGAAGACATAGACATCCTTAATCTTGCATATATTATGTAAAAGTGTAGATATGGTGAAAGTATTTTTAAAGTTGAATTCCAATGAACCTTTATTTCACAAAATAAAGAGGTGAATGAAGGTGCTGGATTATCTCTTTAGAAACTGTTTGCAGCCTTTGGTTGGAAAGCAATATAATAAAAAGAGAAGAGGCTGAACTTTGGAAT
>NW_011442500.1:0-957 GCF_000754665.1 Bison bison bison | reverse complement strand
CATATTTGAATTACAATCCACCATTTTCCATCACTCTGAGCCTCAGTTTTCTCTTATTTAAATTGAGGTGGGCTATAATCATACCATATTTCACGGAATGTGTTGAGGACTAAATAAAAAGCCCTTTGAATAGTGACAACCACACAGTTAACTCTCTGTGAAGGTTAACTCTTGAAAGAGCAAAAACTTGTCTTTAGCTCAGGCTACTAATGGGGCTAGGAAAATGAACTCAGAAAAAGCTAGTTAACAGAAATCTCTTTCTCCCCAGGTCCTACAGTAGCTATAAAATCCCACAGGACCCCCTCCTTGAGTAATTATGGCTTTCTTATCTATGATTTCCCAGGCCAACTTTGCTACTCCCATATATTACTGGGGATATTCAATTAGGTAATAACCTTGGACTCAGTGACCAAATTCTTAGTTAATCTCTGCTTTTCTTAATATAGCCTAGAAAAAGCAATTGAGCCAGAAATGATCTCTTCTTCCTTTCAATTTTCCTCCAAGTCCTTCATCAGAACCCAAACATTGTAAAAGATATTTCCCTTTTTCTATTTTAAAGTAGCTTGCTAGGCTGCCCTCCTTCACTGCATTGAATCAATAAACCTGGTCCAGCAGAGCCAGATTTGTGCCTACTGGTCTTTGTTTGATAACATTTTGGCTCTGTTGTTATTATAGAGGAAATAGTAATAGTGATAGTTAGGGACCCAGAGGTGCCATTGCATATATTGCAGAGACATTTTATTGGCTTATTGTTTACTTAAGTCTAACATCGATTTTGTGTGTGTGGCAGGTAGGATCTGAGATGGAGAATTATAAATTTTTATTAATGGACATGGCTTACCTGCTATTTTGCAAAATGTATACACTGACTGCTTATTTAACTTATATGCAGAGTACATCATGAGAAACACTGGGCTGGAAGAAGCACAAGCTGGAATCAAGGTTGCCAGGAGAAAT
>NW_011442499.1:0-957 GCF_000754665.1 Bison bison bison | reverse complement strand
CTGGAGTGGGTAGCCTATCCCTTGCTGTTTTCCTGCTTTGGGTTTTTACTTCAGTGCTAACCATCCCTGGTAGAGAGCTAAACTTCCTTCTCCAGCTGCTCTAGACAGAGTTCTTGGCGCTTTGGCCCTGCTGTACCTCTTCAGCAAATTGGCAGTCTCAGACTGCCATGACTCCTGCCGTGACTTATTTATTAGTGAATTAGTACCTTTGCATATTTTATAAAGTGAATTAATGCCTTTAGGTATTCATCTTGATGGTTAATAATCATATTTTGTTTTTATATACTGTCTTTTCATCAGAAGCATATATTATCTTCCATTATGTAGGGGAGGTTAACTAGTTAATTACTTGTCTAAAATCTTAATAGTAAGAGCAGAAGAGGGGAAAGGGAACTCATTTCTTTGAGAAGCTCATGTGAAACAGATGTCGAACTAGGAACTTTAAATATATGATTTCATTTCATCTTCACAAAAGTTCTGTGATGTTTCTGTAAGATGGTATAGAAAAACTCAAATGAACTTTTTGGCCAACCCAGTATTTTGAAAAAACTGTAGGTCACACAAGCCAAGTAACTTATACTGCAGGGAAAAAGTAGATGAAATATTGAAATCTAGCCTTCTCTGTTCTGAAACTCACGTTCAGTCTACTCTCCTGTGTACCTTCCTCTTGGGCAAAGGGCTCAGTTTGCAGGGCTTACAGTAACAAACAGAAAGGTGCCTGGGACACTGGGTGACACAGAGGGGGAGGAGGTAAGCTGGAGGACAGCTATTTCTTTTTCCTGATAACTCCCAGGAAAGAGCAAACTCACTCCTTTTCTTTTCCTCTGAAGATCATGAATGTATTGACAAATGCTCCGATATAAGTTTGAGCTTGTCACTTAGTTGAACCAGATGGTAAAGAGTCCACCTGGAGTGTAGGAGACCAAGGTTCAGTCCCTGGGTTGGGAAGATCCCCTG
>NW_011442498.1:0-958 GCF_000754665.1 Bison bison bison | reverse complement strand
GCAGGTGCAAAATCCTAAAGAAATATTAACAAACTGATTCTGCAAATTTAAAACTGGCAAGATGACCAAATTTGATTTATTCCAGGAAATTAAGATCAACTTAACATATAAAAATCAATCTATTCTGTTTATCCCTCTAACAGAATAAATAGAAAAATGAAATATTCATTAGATGCAGAAATCATCATTTGTTAAAAAGTCAATAACCATTCATGTTAGTATCAATAACTATTATTTAAATGAGGTAGTTTCTGAATTGACTTGAATGTGAAAGTCCAAGCCTTTAGTCTTCTTAAATATACACTGATCCTGCATGTCTGTCATAATGTTAGGAAGATTTACACTGGAATAAGCACCATGAGGCTGAATCTTATAAAAGAAGAGGTATTTTAAGTTCTTCTCCATGGGATGTTATTATTCCTTTGATGCATAACATGAAAATTAATTTCTTAGAACAGTATATCATGATCTCTATTTCATGTATTAACCAGGACTCTCTGCTCAAACTGCAGTAAAAAGAGTGAACAAAGCCCAGTGTGATCCAGGACTATCTGCAAAATTTTCCCTGGGGTTATATGAAAATGGAGCAAGTTTAATATAGGTTCCTATAAAATTATAACTGCATATAAAATAACCTGAATAATTATAAAACTTATTTCTGATACCTTAAAATGTTTAAATCCAGTAAAACTCCTATACTGAAAGGAAAGAGGAAGAAATGAATAGTTATTGTATATTTGTAACCATGATGGAAATGTGTATTACTGTGTTTCTCAAATTGATTTCTGCCTATTTAAACTGCCTTCCAAAGACAGATAGAGAAAGGGATGGAGGGAGGGAAGAAGGGAGGGAGCGATGGAAAGAGAGAGAGAGAGAAGAGAAAGAGAAAGAATGAAAGAGAAAGAGTCAAGTGAGATTTTAAAGACTCTTCAAATAAATTTGGAAAATGCCAAACATT
>NW_011442497.1:0-958 GCF_000754665.1 Bison bison bison | reverse complement strand
CCTGGCGTGCTGCGATTCATGGGGTCGCAAAGAGTCGGACACGACTGAGCAACTGATCTGATCTGAACTTTATGTTAGTTACTCAGTAATCTGTATTAATTGACATTAATATTGGTTTTATGTTAATATATTATATATCATTATTTTAACATACATACAAGGAATGAGTGTTGGAAACGTTTGACATTATTCAAAGATAACCATGAATACTGTGTGTTCTTGGTTGCAGCAAATTTAATCTGCCCATAATTTTTTTTGTATGGGTCCAATATACTGTCTGTTTTATCTGAGAGTAGGTGAAAGATAAGGATGTTGGAAATTCAATCTTTTTTGTCAGAGCTGGGACACTGCCCTCAAGAATTGCTAAACTGTATTTATGACTTCCCAATAAATGATACTGTAGCCTACTTTACATAGCCACTTCTTATTTGCAAAACCGCAACCATGATATGACAGTATCCTTAAGTAATGTATTATTCTGCTGAATGACAGCCAATATGGATATAGGCAGTCAGGGTTATAAGCCTTTTGTATTTGTAAATGTTTCTGTTTATCATATCAAACACCATGAGGTGAAACTGGCTTATCTTTTTGTTGTTGTTTATTCTCATCTTTATATTCTTCTCCATCATAGTTTACATTCATTTTCAGTGATTTAAGGCAAGATAATCTCAATGTTTTAATAGCAAAATGAAAATTTCCATTTATAAAATTTTAATTTTCAAAGTGCATAAAAATATAAATATATATCCTTGGCTTTGAACTCAGTGAATTCTGAATGATGCTAGCAGTATTTTACTTTCAAGTACAGTTAATCGTTAATCTAGAGCATTTATAAAGCTATGCATTAAAAATATAAACAGATGACTTCTTGCACCTAAACATACTATGACTTCTGATTATATTAATTTAGGGGCAAGAAGGGAGAAGGCAATGGCATCCCACTCCAGTACTTTTG
>NW_011442496.1:0-958 GCF_000754665.1 Bison bison bison | reverse complement strand
GATTAGACAAAAAAAAAAAAAAAAAAACCTTCCCTAGGGTGATAGTAAGACAGTGGTGTATATTAAAAGGGACAATGTGTTAATGAAATCTCAAGATATTTTTAGAAAGAGCAGACCGCTTCCTCCTGGGGATGGGTGTATGGCTGGTAATACAATCCTGCTTAGAAGCCTTGGAATAGATTTGATGAAATCTCCGTGTCCCTTCCAGGCCTAGACTGATGACACAATCTATCAGAGGGTCCCTTTGCCCTTATAATTACCTGAAGAGGCCCACATTTTAGCCAGCTGTGACTTGACTCTTTCCTATCCAGTCCTCCCTACCATCCCATTTCACCACCAACCCCAATCCTCGCTAAGGTGAGACTCTGAAGCAAGAGTTGGGATGCTGTGAACCAGTGTGGGTGAGTCTCTTCCAGAGGATGAACTGACTGCTCTCTGATAACTGAGGTCACGTGGCCCAGATGTCTCATTCAAAGTGTTGGTATCACCCACCCTCCCTAACTGCATCCTTAAAGGCACCTTCAGATACACAGCGAACCAAAGCTTCCAGAAAAGCAGTCCTTCCCACCATAGGGAGGAGGAAGCCTCTGACCAGTAGAACCAGTTGACCAATAGATAAGTCAACCTCAGGTCTCAAAATCCCGAAGAAACTTGACCTGTATGATCAATATTTGTGTTGGTTCTGGCTTCACTCATGAATCAGCAGCTCATTCCATTGGCCTCTTGTGGACATCTGCATTTCAAAGGGCTTTTGGCGGAGGGAAGGACGTGGACAAAGGTTTGCCCATCACTATGCATCCACAGTACAAATCACCATGCTTGGCACATACTCAAAAATGTGTACAAGGAAAAATAAAAATAAATGTATCAGGCGATTAGTCAGTAAATGATGTCTTCTTGGATTCCTTCTGAGCTTGATATTCTATCCTTTTATTAATTAGCTGCTTAGGGAATTCTC
>NW_011442495.1:0-958 GCF_000754665.1 Bison bison bison | reverse complement strand
TCAATTATTTTTGCTTCAAACTGTGTGAGAGCTAATGTACTTCAGAAGAGGACACTGTTAGTTAAAGCACATAAATATTGAACAATTCGCACCTATTTTCTGTAATCATTGCCGGCACTTGGCTCACAGCTTGCACAGTGGGGAGTGTTGAAGGAAGAGCACTGCTATGCAACACAAGTTAGCGTCAGAAAGAAGCTTTACACAAACACCCTTATTGTGCCAAAGCACACAGGGAGTAATCATTTGTACTTAAAACCATTAACATTTATTGAATACTTACTATATATACCACACATTGGGCTAAGCACTTCAACTGTACACGTCTATAAACCTTATTTCTACTCTTTGAGCTATTATTTTTAAAATTAGAATCATAATTTTATTTATATATATATATGAAGGCTAAAATTCAGGGGGCTTAAGAATTTGTGTAAAATCACAGAGCTTATAAATGAGAGATAAGTCAGCATTTCAAACCCATATCTGCTTTGAGTCTAAGATGTGTAGTCTGATCTTCTATGAAATATGACCTCCTCATTTAGACCCTACTCTCTTCTTTGGAGAGTCTCTCCCATAATTTTCAGTCCTGGGGGAGACTAAAAGGTAAATTAGAAGGGGAGAAGAGAAAGTACACCTTGGTACAGAGAATATAAACTCTGTGAGTAAAGTATTAATATCTGTCTTTTGCAAACCTTTATCTTGAGCTGGTACTGCCTGGTACATATTAGGCATTTAATATTTGCCAAATTAAATTGCTGAAATGGAATTATTTCTTTATCCTTTTAACCATTATGAACTATTAATTCTTTATTCAAAGTCATGAATAAACAACTCTCTTCATAGGAGAAGCAGGCATGTGTTAAATATGTTCTTCAGTTCAGTTCAGTCGCTCAGTCGTGTCCGACTCTTTGCTCTCCCATGAATTGCAGCACGCCAGGCCTCCCTGTCCTTCACCAAC
>NW_011442494.1:0-958 GCF_000754665.1 Bison bison bison | reverse complement strand
GTTAGTCTGTCCACCTGCCCACCTGGACACCTAATGATTTGACACCCCTGGCACTTAAAATATTTTTCACAATCTCGACTTCCCAGTGGTTAACAGTCCACCTGCCAATACAGGGGACGTGAGTTTGATCCCCGGTCCGGAAAGCTTCCATGTGCCACCAGGCAACTAAACCCATGTCCCGCAACTACTGAGCCTGTGTTCTAGAGCCCTCATGCTGCAACTATTGAAGTCTGGGAGCCCTTAGAGCCTGTATTCAGTGACAAAAGAAGCCACCACAATGAGAAACCCGAGCACTGCAACTAGAGAGCAGCCCCTGCCCGCTGCAACTAGAGAAAGCCTGGGTGCAGCAATGAAGACCCAGCACAGTCAAACAAAAATTAATAATTAATTAAAAAGAAAATAAAAATACTTTTCACAATATGCCTAGTAAAGGATGAAAAAAACTGAAATTTGTAATTCATAGTAACATATCATTTTTTCTAAATTGGTTGGCTTGTCAGAAAGCATATTAAAACTTTTAACAGCTTAGCTCATAAAAATAAATCACTTATCCCAAGAAACAGCACCTTCTTACATCTTACAATGGTTTTAAATTTCTGTTGACTGTAACTGTCAACTGGTGGGATCACTGGCCTGGGTTAGGGGTATTGCCCAAGACCAAGACTGTATTATAGCTGAGGTGGTGGGCAGGTTTGTTATGTCAGGAGTCGAGGGTGCTAACCAGAATCACTGGGCAGTGGATTGGAGTTCCCTAGCAGACTAGCACTTCAGGCAGTGCTGGCTGGCCCATCCCTATGTCAGGTCCTGAGGCCGTGACACCCAGGGTCTAAGTTCTATCCCTGCTCGACCCTGAACTCTGGTGACGTTGTAGAAGAGAAGCAGAGTTTAAAGAGCAGTGGGGTGACCGCTTGTCACTGCTCTGCCTCCAGTTCGCATGTGACCATAGATAAGGGGCTTG
>NW_011442493.1:0-958 GCF_000754665.1 Bison bison bison | reverse complement strand
TTCCAATATTCCAGGGATGCAGTCATTGAAAGTTACTTTTATTTTGACAAACTGAGACTTATTACAAGCGCACTCCATGATACTAAATGCCTTAGACTATGCAGCTTCTTCATCTCTCCGAGCCTCTACAAAATTGGAAAGATTTAAGGCCTTGTTCTGGATTAAACTTTGGTTTAAGGGAATGTTGTAGCTGGTTGTATCCAGATCACTAAAACTTTTATCCATATCAGCAATTATGTTCTTTCCCTATCTTATCATTCTTGTGCTCACTGGACTAGCACTTATCCTTTCCTTCAAGGACTTGTCTTTGCATTCACAGCTTGTATAGGTGTTTGGTGCAAGAGGCCTAGCTTTTAACCTATCTTGGTTGTTGACATGCCTTCCTCATTTCTAGCTATCTGTGTGTGTGTGTGTGTGTGTGTGTGTGTGTGTGTGTGTTGCTGACTTCCTACAGTGTGTTTATTTGAAACACAGATAGTATATTTGCCAAATCCAACAGAAAGAATTATCCACAGTCTTCTAGCATGGTTTATCTAACCAATTATTGTTTTTAAAGACTACATGTTATTTTTAGAAATTTAAAGGTGACCTTGGGAACTGGTTGGGGATTTATCCTTAAAAGAAGATTTTTCTGAACCTGAGCCATTTAGGAAGGAGAGAAATTATATAAGGAAGGGAATATATATTATAATCTCATGCATGCTTAAGACTTTCCAAAGATTCACCGTTTATAAGAAGGGGATTGGTAGGAGAGTGAGAAGCAGTCCCTTTAAAGCTTCTTGCATGTGTGCTCAGTTGCTCAGGCGTGTCTGACACTTTTCAAACTCATGGGTTTTAGCCTGCCAGGCTCCTCTACCCCTGGAGTTTTCCAGGCAAAAAAACCTGGAGTGGGTTGCCATTTCCTACTCCAGGTGATCTTCCTGACCAAGGAATCAAGCCTGTGTCTCCTGAATCTCCA
>NW_011442492.1:0-958 GCF_000754665.1 Bison bison bison | reverse complement strand
TGGAATTATTCTTGCCATAGTGGCAGCCTACAAACTATACTTCAGGTATCTAGGAGGTACGCATTCAGTTTACATGTGATGATCCTTGATGCCCCTAAAGATATATTTTTAGGCTCAATTAGGTCATGACAGAGAAAGAAAACTCACTCAGTTCAATCACTACAACCTTCAAAAAGGAGAATCAGGTAAGAATAATCTAGACTTGTTGAAAGTTATAGAAAATTATTATTTCATGATCACTGGAACATAGCACATGTGAAATACTATGAGAAGGTTATGCTTAAGTTTATTAATGATAGAATTTACCAAATTTTATTTCTTCACTATAGCCATACCGAAGCACATAAGAAAAATTAAACCATCAATCACCTACTACTTAAGTAAAACCAATGACAATAATTCAGATATATAGATGTGTGGTTAAAAGAGGCTAAGGCATCTGAAAAACAATGTAGAATAATGAAAATTCCTTATAAAAAATTCTAGGGGGCAAGGATTTGGGGCACAGTATCTATCTTGAAAGAAGAAAAGGCCATTTTCAGGTAAGCTTCAACTACAACACCTGCCAGGAATTATTGAACAAAAGTAATTTTCCACCCATCTCTCTTATCTTTTTCTTTCCCATAGGATTCCTAGAGGGCATTTTTAGTCCTTTAGTCTTTATAACTTAGTGTAATCATCTTATGTCTACATTATTTGAAGTTTAAATATATTATTCACATCCTTTCTCAATTAAGAGTAAAAATGTTACAAGCTGAGTATGAATCAACAACTTTAATGTTATTATTTAGGTCTGCCTATAGTTAAAATGCTCTTAGCTTATTTTATGTAACGCACACTTGTGCAAGCGTCTTCTAATTTCATGGCTGCAGTCACCATCTGCAGTGAGTTTGGAGCCCCCAAAAACAAAGTCTGACACTGTTTCCACTGTTTCCCCATCTATTTCCCATGAAGTGAT
>NW_011442491.1:0-958 GCF_000754665.1 Bison bison bison | reverse complement strand
GGGTTGCCATTTCCTTCTCCAATGCATGGAAGTGAAAAGTGAAAGTGAAGTCACTCAGTCATGTCCGACCCTCAGCAACCCCATGGACTGCAGCCTTCCAGGCTCCTCCGCCCATGTGATTTTCCATGCAAGAGTACTGGAGTGGGGTGAACAAGCTAGTTGTTTTTAATTGCATATGCAAAAAGAACTGGCTTTGCAGTTTCCAAGAAAAAAATTTTACTTTAACCAGTTTTCTGCAAAGTCTAAAGAGTATCATGGCCATCCTGTGTCAAAAAGTCATCTTTCCTTTCTGTATTCAGTTTTATAGCTAAAATATAGACCAAATAGTGCTCAAATTGACTCTGATATCAGGGGCAGATCAACTGATAAAAATCTTGGATTTTCCCTTTGGTGGAAAGTGAAATCTTTGTCCCATCAGAAGAATCTGAAGGGTTAAGGGAACTTGCAGGAGTGGGGGAAGCTTGGTCCTTCCCAACTCTGAGAAGTTAGAGTAGTTAGAAGGGAATTCTGTAGGATGTTCAGGAATCGGGGAAGCTTGGTTCCCTCCCCACCTGAGAGATAAACATAGTTAGAAGGGGATTGTTTAGAATGTTAGGAGAGTTTTTGATCCTTCAGGCTTTTGAATATAAGAGAAAGACCAGGACCAAAGAGAACCTCAGAATCCTTTCCTAGAGATCATGTGGCTATGAAAGGTCAAGTATGGGTTGTCTAGGAAATCTGATGGAGAGAGACAGAGGGGGACAGGAGGCAACAGAAAGACACATGTGGCATGAGTGGCCTGAGTTCCTCGTATCTGGATTCTGACTCAGGGCCACAAAGGACTGAATGTAAGGAAATTCTGAGTCCTTTCCCTGCTTTTGGCAAAAGCTAGTGTGCCTCTGCTCTTTCATCCTTGGGTCACCACAACAATTCCCAGTGTGAACAATAACTACAGCCAAGGTGGATTTTTTTTTTTTTT
>NW_011442490.1:0-958 GCF_000754665.1 Bison bison bison | reverse complement strand
TATACCTGTGGCGGATTCATTTTGATATTTGGCAAAACTAATACAATTATGTAAAGTTTAAAAATAAAATAAAATTAGAGAAAAAAAAAATAAATAAAACATTGTTTGGAGAAAATCACCATACTTTTATGGGGTTTTGTTTCATAAAATTTAATAGGAGATGAGTTTCTTAAGATTTTTCAAGTTCTAGAACTCTGTGGTTTTAAACTTTGTTTTATTTTCTTAAATAATTCAGGTAAAGGTACTTAGTGAAGGATTTCAACCAAAAAATTCACCTATGTCATGAGGAAATTGTTTTTCTGGCAAGAATTGTCAGTAGGGAGATTCCTGTTCCTCTAAGTTAATAACCTATTACTGAATATCAAGGAGTTTTGTAGAGTGTTTATCAACTTACAAAATTCTGACCATGTTGGTAAGTCCCAGACTTCATCTTTTATATAATCTTATCTACCCGAAACCACCATTTATTCTGAAATTCTCACATAGATGATTCATTTGGTATTTTCACTTCAGAAGACCTGGCACTGATTACAGAACTGATTTATAAACCTTAATGCAACAAAAAGCTAAAAAATGATCCTGAAATTCAATTTCATGGTATTTGGTGCTTTTGTTTTCCACCAAATACTTGGTTTTATAGTATTGCCTTTTTAAAGACTCTGATAGATCATATTTTGATTAATTATCATGCAAAATATAAATCCTGACTCTATTTTTATGTATATTTTTACTTAGCCACACTGGATAATTTTCAAGTTCTAAGACAGATAACGTGCATTTTATAAGCATTCTCTAAGTGCTATTCATATCCATGATAGGGATACTGATGTGCCAGAATCCAGGCAGGGCAGGGTTATTGAATGACTTTAAAAGGAAGAATTTGTTTATCCCTTTTGAATATTAAAGTATGTGAGCCACTTCCACCTGTGGCCCTGGCACCTTTCTGCACGTGTAATGC
>NW_011442489.1:0-958 GCF_000754665.1 Bison bison bison | reverse complement strand
ATCCCACTCCAGTATACTTTACTTGGTCTTCCCTTCTGGCTCAGCTGGTAAAGAATCTGCCTGCAATGCAGGAGACCTGAGTTTGATCCCTGGGTTGGGAATATCCCCTGGAGAAAGGAAAGGCTACCCACTTCAGTATTCTGGCCTGGAGAATTCCATGGGTATAGTCCATGGGGTCGCAAAGAGTCAGAGAGGACTGAGCTACTTTCACTAAATTGTTTACAGAGTTGAATAAATGGCTTATGTGTAATACTGACTATATTGTCTTTTAAATCAGCAATGTTAGCCCTTAGATGAAAAAAAGAATAAACTGTGAAGATTTTTTTTTTTAAACCCTTATGTCACTCCCCACCCCACAACCTTATTGTTTTAAATTCATTAAATTCAATTTGGAAGCTCAGGTATCCATTTTATAACCAAAAGTTTTGTAAGCAATTCTGATAAATGTCATATCTAACAATCATTGGGCTACATTTTTAAAGGGTCTGATCAAAATCATCCTAAAGCAATTTCACCTTAGGGGAAATTAACTTAGACAAGATTAGTTGGAATTCTCGCTCACATCTTTTTCTTTTAAGGACAATGCATTGGCCAATACATAAATAAGCTAAATTATCTTCGTAAACTCTTTATCAACTCTGACCTAGGTAGTAGGCAATTTCCTTTGCAGAGTGTTTGCAGATAGTTCATACTGATTGGACAGTATCAGTCTTACAAATTGCATTCAGCATACATGCTATTTGACAGGCTATGTGATGTGACCAAGGAAGAAGAAGAATGAGTCTGCATGTTGGAAATAGAATATTCCAAACTCTATTTAGAAAAGTTCAAATGGATTAAGTATGTATTTGTTCTATTCAATTTCTTCAAGTGTTTACCTATCTAAATTAAAAAAAAAATCTGTGTGACACATCTTGCATTTTATAGAGTTCTGTCATATTAGATTGTATTTGAACTT
>NW_011442488.1:0-958 GCF_000754665.1 Bison bison bison | reverse complement strand
TCACTAATTCATAGTCTAATTTACTCGCTTAAGTAGGGCTTGCCAAGAAACTTCCCAAACAAAGGCAAACATGGATGAAGAAACACTTTTAGGAAAACAAAGAGAAATCTAAAAATTCTAATCTACCTATACTGTTATACTCACCAGAATAGTTGATCCCACTGCCTGCAGTAAATGAACAATAGAAGTATTTTTAACTTGACCACACATTTTGAATTTTACTCAAGATCAGACACATAATGAAACATGATCATCTTGGCTAGTATATAAGTATTTTAAACTATTGTCAAAAAAAAGAAAATCCAAATGCTGAATAAGGAAATATAAGGAGTAGATTGTTTCAAATTAAAAATTGATATGGTTATCAATATCAAGACAGCTAGACAGGACTTACACAAAGGAAATTAAAGCTTTTTTAAACTTCAGGAGAACCAACATTAAAATATTAGCAAAAGTACTCTTTCAGTAGAATAACAAGGGATTTTTTTATAAGTTCAATTTTCTTTCGTAACTAAAAAGCTACTCAAAAGGACTAATTCATAAAGTATATTACAACAATTTGTACATTTACGGTAAATCATGTTAGTGTCATATCAGTGAAAGTACATGTTAAGTAAAATGGAAATAGTTGAGAAATTTATAGCAATTTTTGTTCTAAAATAACAATCAAATGTTTGAAATAACCAGAAATCATATACATTTTAACACTTCTGAATTACTACTTCCAACTTAGGAGCCACTCTAAGTTTTGTCAATAACTTACTTGTTTATAAAACATATTAAATGTATTAATTGGTCTTACCATCTTTTCCATCTATGGGTTTCGACACTTCAATATCAAAACTTTCCTGCATCTGCTGACCTCTAAAACGGCTAAGATGTTCTTGCTCAATTAAATTACTTTCTTCTTCTTCTAGTGGCTGCCAGGTACCATCAACAAACCACTGTCCACGCATTA
>NW_011442487.1:0-958 GCF_000754665.1 Bison bison bison | reverse complement strand
CTTCCGATCTATCTCCTTTAGCGTGACTTTAGTTGGGGGCAAAGGAAAGGCTGGGTAGGCTGAGCCTCAGAAGATTAGCCCTGCCAGAATAGGGCAGGGAGCAAGGCTCTCCAGGTGGAGAAACAGCAAAAGTGAAGGTGCAGAGGTGGAGCAGTGGGCACGCTCCAGGGCACCGCCTGGCCGTCACCGCTGGTCTCATCTTGGCCAGCGAGGCAGAGCATCCACCTCCAGCCCTCCCTTGTTTGCCTCAGCAGTGCAAAGAACCCCAAACTCTTTGGTCTAGACCCAGAGCCCCAGTCTGGCAGGGACAGGGGACCAGGACGGCCCCGGGTGTGCAGGAAACGCCCTCCAGGTGCCCTGTGGCCCCGACATCCTCCCATCCGTGACTGTGATGTTGACATTGAGGCCTGCCCTTTGTGAAGCGCCCGCCCTGTGCCTGCCCTGTGTTTCGCACTTTCCACCCGGGCTCCCATTTGACACTCGGGACCACCTTGCGGGGAGGCCGCTGCTGTTCTTCTAGCAGGGGAGCTGCGGCTCCAGAGGTGGCACGACTCGCTGAACATCACCGTCACTCAACAGCTGAGCTGAGCCTGTCTGACGTCAGAGCCCGTGTCCCCAGCCACGAGTGGTGATGCACACTCAGCCCTCGGGGCTGCTGTGAGGCGTGAAAGCAGATTCAGAGGAGCGATAAAGCAGGGCATCCAGGGCTACGCAGCCTGGGCCGGACAGATTTGGACAGGGCACCAGAGCAGCGAGTCCAGGAGCTGGCACCCTGGACCCAGGAGGGAGGCGGGGGTCTGGGTGCAGGGAGACGAGGGCCCCCCCACCATGGCCCTCAGCCATCCCAAGCCCATGTCGACTCCTTCACCAGCACCAAGTCCTTAGCAGCCACGGCTCAGGCACGTGGGGCTTTGAAAGGAGGGTCCAGAGACCTGGCTTCTGGTCCTGGCCGTGCCTG
>NW_011442486.1:0-958 GCF_000754665.1 Bison bison bison | reverse complement strand
TGATATAGTACATCATATCCAGCAACTGATGTACCATCTCCACTTGGAGATCTGATTGATTGACATTGCAACCTCAACATGTCTAAACAAACTCATGATTTCCTACACTTCTTGGTGTCTTCCCCATGTAAGCAATTACAGGCTTCTGCCTTACAGGTTCTCTCTGTTCAAGAATCTGGGGTCATCCCTGACTCTTCTTTTTGTCTCTTACTCCAACAAACTAACCCTCCCAACAAATCCTTCAGAATAATATTTATCCCCTCCAATGCTATACTTGCATATCTTGTTTTAACGCTAACAACAGCTTCTTCACTTGTCTCCTTGCTTCCTTGTGGAGCCCTTCCCCCTCCATATGGCAGAGCCTTGTTTTCACATAAGTTAGGCCTTGTCACTGCTCTGGCTCCCATCCACTCACCAGGGTCCCCAGCCTATGGTTGCAGAACCAGTTGGGTGTAGATCCCAGGCCTCTCATCCCTAGATTCAGGGCCTTTTCTTACCCCTGTCTAGTGACCCTGGTCTTCTGACCTGGCTGTGACCAGCCCTGTCTTGCTGGCTCTTTCAGGTGCGGTGGTCCAGCTGCAATATCTTCTCCACCCAGGACCATGCAGCAGCTGCCATTGCCAAGGCTGGCATTCCAGGTGAGTCCTTGCTGGGGGATACAGGAATACAGGAAGGGGCTCTGATTTTCTCTGTTTGCATCACTTCACTTTACTGCTGCAGACCTCCCTACAGTAGGGAAGAGTCATGGCCACAGAATCCTTGCCTAGAGACCCATCGGAAAGAGCCGTTTTGTCCAGCTGTCATCTCAGATCCTACTGAAGGCACTTACTTGCCCTATTCAAGTCAGTGATTGGGAATCACATGGTGTTGAAGAGGGGGAAGTTCCTTAAAAAGAGGATGTTCCTTAAAAAGAATCAGGGAGGGGTACTGGACAGAAAAAGAGTCCCAGAGATCCACT
>NW_011442485.1:0-959 GCF_000754665.1 Bison bison bison | reverse complement strand
CTCCAGTATTCTTGCCTGGAAAATTCTATGGACAGAGGAGACTGGTGGGCTACAGTCCATGGGGTTGCAAAGAGTCAGACACACCTGAGTGACTAACACTTTCACTTTTCTTTGTTATGAAAGTCATAGCTACACAGGCCGAATGAAGACTGCATGCTGTAGAGAATCTGAGCATTTTACTGCTAAAAGCACCTGGAGATAACAGAGGCCAGGTTCCTCTCTAGACCTGAGGACCAGGGTTCCAGCCCCGCAAGCTCTGGTCCGTGACCCTCCAGTGGGCAAGAAGAGCTCCTTTAATTCTGTGTGCACACAAGCCCAGAGTTACACTTGTACCTCACTGCCCAACTCAGCATTCCTATCTTGTCAGAGATTTCACTTTCCTGGGGCTTCAAGTCCATGGGCCCATGACTCCCAAATATCTTACAAAACGCATGAGAGAAAGCAAACCATTTCCTCACATCTCTTGTCACTGGAAAGTTAGCCTGTCTTGGAGAATCCCTGAGACGCACAGACAATAACACCTGTATCAAGACGCAAAACCATTCAGCAGTCACCAACAAATAACACAGGATGAAACTCCAGGAGAACAGAGAAGAAGGGCATCTTTTGTTCTGCTTTGCCACACTCGGTGCAGCTTCTCTCAGACCCTTTGCTTCTTTCTAAAGATAGCTTCTCCTACCACAGGAGAAACGGGGGCCTTTTTACCCCCCTCCTTATTTTTCATCTTTACAACTGGCTTTTGGACTGAATGCAGAGTGGGGATGGGGAGGGAAGCTCTCTGCCTCATACGTGGGACGCTTGGTCACCTGTACACCATGGAGCAAAACCGTAACAAAGCCCTGCATTGACCAGCAGCAGAGGACTCTTTTCCTCCTGCTCCACCCCGTCTCCCCACCCTTTGGCGAGAGCCTCAGTAAATAGGCACATTTGCTGCCAGGACTGAAAGTCAACAAACTCCT
>NW_011442484.1:0-959 GCF_000754665.1 Bison bison bison | reverse complement strand
GGGAGGAGGCACAGGGGAGGGTGAAGACGTCCCAGCAAGAGCAGAGGGCACAACCTGATGGGGAGGAGGCACAGGGGAGGGTGAAGACGTCCCAAGCTGTTGCTGCTTCGGACCTTACAGCAGCCTCTACAATGTAATACAACGCTGCCATCTGCAACTTAAGAATGGCTAATTCTGCATGTAACTCACTCCACTCTGATTCACTCCCACTTGCATTATTAGTGTACAACCACCCCACTGAGAAGAGCAGAACCTCTTTAGGTACAGAGCCAATACTCAATGTGTAGTCCCCACAGGCAGAAAAAAGCTTTACATGCAAAAGACACACAATATTTACCAAATAAAAAGATCACGAGGTCACAGGGGAAAGGGACATGCACCATAAACCCAGAAGCTGTGCCACAAATGGGTTCAAAGAGACTAATTCATGAGCACCTACTAATTATCTGGCACTGTGTGAGATGTTTCATTCAGTTATCTCAAATCCTCTCAGCATGATCTTCCTTCTAATAACTTACTTAGTACCCCCCGCATGTTAGTTCTAGAACCAGAAGTAGAATCTAACTTTGGCAGATTCCAAAACCTGTATGGTTCACGCTGCATCACACTGAATCTGAATTACGGAATGAAAGAGTGGAATTCTACTTACTGAAGAGAATGTGCTCAGCCAGATATGCAATCAGTCTTCGGCGGGATTCATCTGTTGCATTTCTGGACTCATTAATGGACATGTCTGTACCTTCGTCAGCAGCATCACTGGGTCTAAAAAGTTTTTTGTGTTTTTTTTAATTAGACTTCTATAACCCCAATCTTTCACAAAGCAAATGACATGAGATACAAATGTATTAGATACTTTAAACTACTACATATTCTAAATTTAAACCACAAATAGATTATTTCTATGAGTTGTTTTACTCCAAAATATACTTCATTATAGGCTTCCCTGGTGGCTCAGATGG
>NW_011442483.1:0-959 GCF_000754665.1 Bison bison bison | reverse complement strand
TGGGATCCCAGTTCCCCGACCAGGAATCAAACCCATGCCCCCTGCATTGCAAGATGGATTCTTAACCACTGAACCACCAGGGAAGTTCCTACACATCTTTTTAATGCCCTGCAAGCTGACTAATTGTTCATCATAATTGACACTGGAAACCACCTCTGTGGGTTCCTGATGCCTAGACCAAGGGTTTCTGTCCCTAACTGGTCTCCACACAGGCCATCAAGGGCCAATGGGGCGGGGTGTTCCTCTCATTGTTACCTTCTGCTCCCCGGGGGTAACCTCTCTGGACTTACTTGCCTTCCCAAGAGGGATGGAGGGAAGCACCCACAGAGATACATCAGCACAATCCTGACCTTCCGTCTCATTCACAGTGAAGACTGCTTGTTTTTCCCCCTATTTGAATTCTCTGTAGGGAAGAGGGAGGGAGAGAAGAGGGAGGGAACACTCTGGTTTGAATTACATATTGATCTCTTGAGCAAATATATCCCACCTGGACAGCCCGCTGTCTCAGAGGCCATTCTCTGGTTGTTCCCAGAGCCCAGCTATCGACCTGTGACTCATCCATAGGCCTCTGGGCCCTTGCCAAATTGCCAGAGCCCCTCTGCATGCCCCCATGTCCCAGGAATTCTGTCTTCCAGAAGTCCAAAGCTTCTAAAACCTCCTCCTTTCTGCCTCCTAAAGCCCAGGACCTAAAGATTTGAATCCTGCTTTGCCACCTGCCACCCCCTCCCCTCTCTTTCACCTAGAGAGAAAGCACCCTCTGCCTAGTTTGACTCCAAGGGTAAAGGGATCTCTGCTGTTCGCTAGCCACAGCCTAAATGATTCAGAATACAGGTACGCCTTGGAGATACTGGGGGTCTAGTTCCAGACCACTTTGATAATGTGATTACATGAGTTTTTTTGGCTTCTCAATGCATATAAAAGTTGTTTACACTACACTGTAGTCCATTAAATATGCAATG
>NW_011442482.1:0-959 GCF_000754665.1 Bison bison bison | reverse complement strand
GGTTTCAAAAAAAAAAAAAAAATTCCCCCCCCCCCCCAGATTCCTTTTAAATTTAAGATGAGAATATATTTGTTTCTTGAATAAGCCCTTAAGGGAACAGGTACAATGGATTGAGTGTTTTTGTCTTCCCCAAATTCATATGTTGAAATCATAACCTCCAATGTCATGGTATTAGAAGGTGAAGTCTTAAGAGGTCATAAGGTCATGAAGGTGGAGCCTGCATGAAAGGAATTAGTGCCCTCCTAAGAGACAAAGGAGTATTCTCTCTCTCTTGCCTCCACCATGTGAGGATACAAGGAGAAGAAAGCCACCTGCAAAACCAGAAAGAGGCTGTCACCATACACTGGATCTGCTGGCACCTTGATTTGGTACTTCCCACTATGTGAGAAACATTTGTTTTTTAAGTCACTCAGTCCATTGTACTTTGTTATAGCATCATTAACTGACCAAGGGAACAGGTCTGATAATACAGTGACTGTACAGTCTATAGATTGAAGAGGATAGAGTCCCATGCGGGGAATGGAAACACCCAAATCTCTCCCCCTACTTTACAGTGGACATATACTCTTAATAGCCAATGTCTCCTCCACTCTGGAGACCAGGCTCTCCCTTTTTTCCCTGCTTTCTCTCCAACCGATTTTCTCATTTCTCATTTTGTTTTTGAATTCTACTACACTTTTTAAATGATCAAATGGATTATGAGGATAATGGAAGAGAATAGAAATGAGAAAAATGCTGACCTGCTGTATTGTAGAGTGGTAAAGATAAATACCACTCTATTGTAGAGTGGTAAAGATTAAAGATAAAATGAGATAAAATTTCTTATTTTATACAGCTGGGTCAGTAGTTATTTCAATCTCAGTGTATTTGGGAAGCATCCGATTATTTTAGCCATAGCTTCTTATGAGCTAATAATGTAGTCTCTCTCTCCCTTTCTCGCTCTCTTAGTTAGAACACTT
>NW_011442481.1:0-959 GCF_000754665.1 Bison bison bison | reverse complement strand
GCCTTTCTCCAGGGCATCTTCTGGATCCAGGTAACGAACCCTAGTGTCTACATCTCCTGCATTGGCAGGAGGGTTCTTTACCACTACTGCCACCTGGAAAACCCCTCAGTAGGGAGGGACAGCCACCCAGTTGGTCACACATGAGTGTGGAGAAGCTTGATAATAACAAGAACCTGAGGTAGCCATTCTATCCTGATCACCTTTTTCTGAGGAAAAAGGCAGAAGAGATTTAAAATAAAAAAGATGCCTGTTTACACTTAAATTTGTGATTAAATGATTAATATTTCTCCCAGATGGAAAAAGGTATTTAAAATTAAAGTCATAAATAGGCCACTTAGCCATGAAGTTAATGTTCTTCATGGGAAGAGTTGGACTTTCATATTGAGTCTGCAATGGTAACCCATCTGTCTTTGCTATATAAACTCAAACTTTACAGGATTATGATGGTTTCAGCACTAAATAAAAGCCCATTTGGAAGTGGAGGGATTATTGTGATGCAGTCAAAGAATGTTCAATTTTCAGAGGATACTGTGCACATGTGTGCTTTTAAGCAGTATCTCCATTCTACTGTGGCATTGCCACAATTAATCTTTGTAAAGTGCAGATCTAACTGTGTAAGTCCCGTGTTCTAAAACCTTTGATAGACCCCAGAGACCTATAACAGCAGCTCTAAATGCCTTAGTTCAGGGACTAAAAGCTCTTCAAAGCCCTTCATTTTTAGCTGTGTCTTCCTACACCAGGGACCCTCACTCTTTACACTTCTAATTTCTTACTTCTGGATTTCATTCTCCTGAAATGTCTTCTGGCTGGAAAGCCTCTGTTGATTATCAGTGGTCCACTTCAAGTGGATCTTCCTTTGGAAGACTTGCCCAGTTCCGTGCAGGAAGAATTAATCATGTCTTCTCATCTACTTCCGTGATGTCTTAAACATACCGTGAATGATTATTTTAATAATTTTT
>NW_011442480.1:0-959 GCF_000754665.1 Bison bison bison | reverse complement strand
CTTTGCCGCTCCCGGCTGCGTGACCGGGAACCTCCCGTGCCTCCATCTGGGGGAAGGGCCCTCTAGAGCGCGCTCCCGGCTGCGTGACCGGGAACCTCCAGTGCCTCCATCTGGGGGAAGGGCCCTCTAGAGCGCGCTCCCGGCTGCGTGACCGGGAACCCCCAGTGCCTCCATCTGGGGGAAGGGCCCTCTAGAGCGCGCTCCACACCGGCTGCCACTGTGGCCTCACTGTTCCTGCAGGTCTGGAGGGTGTGGTTCGAGGGGCGGGATGGAATCCGGTCAGACTGGGTGGGGATAAGAGAAGTGTTTCCAGCAGGACCTCAGACTCCCTGGTTGTTCCCCTGGAGCCAGAGAGGCCCGAGCAAACAGTGACCTCCTGGAGCGCGTGGACGAGCCCTCACAGAGCGCCACGGGGGCCTGGCCACTGGCCTGGCGCTGCCACCCTGACCGATGGGCAGGGCCACGGCCCCAGGAGGTGGGTGGCCCAGCCCAGCCCCACCCTATCCGGGCAGAAGGCTGGCTGGAGGGCTGGCTTCCCGGGCGTGTGACCTGTGCAGTCCCAGAGGGCCGTGTGCACCGAAGGGGGATTCATGCCTGGGGTTCAAGGCTCTGCAGTCACCGTGCTGAATTCTCAATAATTTTATCTTTGAACCTGTGTTTTGTAAGTGAGGTCCAGGGATAACACAGCAGGCTCCAGGGCAGAGGCTCATCCCTGCCCACTGCCCCCGCCCTGGGCCCCACGCTTCCCCAGGCACCTCCCTGCCTCTTAGTGCCCAGGGCCCAGTCCAGCCACATCCTTCCGGCCCCCACCCCCAAGGGTGGGGCACGGCGGTGGCTGTCCCTGCTCTCAGCTGGCAGTACCACAGGATCCCCCTCTGCTCTAAGTACCAAATGTGTCCCCGTGCTGAGGGTACCTCCTGTGAGGGTTGGGGTGATGGCCCATGGGAAGGGGAGAGAGG
>NW_011442479.1:0-959 GCF_000754665.1 Bison bison bison | reverse complement strand
TCTAGGTCTGGAAGAACTCCTGGAGCGAGGGCATGACAATCCACTCCAATATTCCTGCCTGGAGAATCCTATGGCCAGAAGAGCCTGATGGGCTACGTCCATGAGATCACAAAGAATTGGACATGACTGAATCGATTTAGCATGCATGCACACTGCCTGATATCAGGCCTCAAGCTCCTTCCTTTTGCAGACAACCTGCTTGCTTGGTCTGTATGCTATTCTGCCTCAATGACCCTTCCTCATGCCCACGTCTTGTATCTTGTACACGCTGATGAATCCAGGTAGGACCACCATAAGACTCAGGAAATGTGCCTAAAATGTGTTTCCTTCAGCAGAAAATAAGGATCTCCCATTTGCAGGTACTATTCTAGGCACTGGGGACACAGAAGGAAAAAAAATGTTAATTCAGTAGTCCTCCTGTTGAGCTTATCTTCTTGTTGTCAGAACACAATGAACAAAATAAACAAGTTATATACATAGTAAGTCAGATGATGATGAGTATTGAAGAAAGAAGAAAAAAATAGAAAAGGGAGGTTGGGAATACCAGCGGTAAGGCAATTGCAGTTTAAAAAGAGGTGTGGCCACACACCCAGCAAAAGTGGTACAGAAAATTCACTGGCGAGATGTGAAGCCACTGAACTCTCACACACTGCTGGTGGGAGCATAACTGGGCCCTACCGTGGAGAACTCTTGGCGATATCCACTAAGGCAGAACTTCTACCCACCTTGGGACACGATTTCACTTTTAGCTTGTTGCTGCTGTTGTTGTTTAGTTGCTAGGTCGTGTCTGACCCTTTTGAGACCCGGTGGACTGTAGCCCGCCAGGCTCCTCTGTCCGTGGGATTTCCCAGGCAAGAATGCTGGAGTGTATTGCCCTTTCCTTCTCCAGGGGATCTTCCCGACCCAGGGATTGAACCCATGTCTTCTGTATTGGCAGGTGGAATCTTTACTACTGAGCC
>NW_011442478.1:0-959 GCF_000754665.1 Bison bison bison | reverse complement strand
TTCATCCATATATACAGGCTTGATTTTTGCTGTTGTTGTTTAGTCGCTAAATCATGTCTGACTCTCTTGTGACCTCCATGGACTGTAGCCCTCCAGGCTTCTCTGTCCATGGGATTTCCCAGGCAAGAATACTGGAGTGGGTTGCCATTTTCTTCTCCATGGGCTCCTCCTGCCCCAGGCATAGAACCCAGGCTTCCTGCATTGCGGGCGGATTTATTACTGCCTGAGTCACCAGGGAAGCCCAATAAAACAACCTAGATTCTAATAATTATTCACTTTTCCATAGGAAATGCACTGGTTTCAGGTCACCATCACTGAGCACTAACTACAGGAAAACAACGGACTACGTGCTGGGGATCCAAAGATTACTGAACAGTATAATTTATATGAAAGCCATGATTCTTGGTCTTAAAGTTTATTTAGTTTACAGCTGCAGGGGTTCAAGGAGCTCATAAACTTTTGCTGGCTTTTTAAGATAATATTCAGTTAGTCTAGTAACCTACAAATTTTGTGAGATCCCTAGTTTGAATATCAAGATTATATTAATTCAAAGAAATTGCATAATCTCTCTAGTCCCTTGTTCCCCTTTTATATAAAAGAATAACAATGACCACTTCATAGAGTTGCATGCCTGAAAATACTTTGATAGATCTTTGTGATAAATATATATATAAAAGAGAAAGCACAGTATTTCCTAGAATTAAGTTTTGTTCAACTAGATTTATTGGGAGCCTAATAAGTGAGAGGCCTTACAATGGAATCTGAAAGTTTAATCTTAAAAGTGAATGGGGAATGGATTACAGATGGTGGATCCATTCATGAGTCCCTATATTCATGTGGCAAATGTATCAAATTATAACTTTAATTATGTTCAGTTTATTTTATGTCAATGAAACATCAATAAAGCTGTCTGAAAAAAGCAACATAAACATAAAACTAGGCTTTTTAAATAGCAACCC
>NW_011442477.1:0-960 GCF_000754665.1 Bison bison bison | reverse complement strand
TTTATTGTTTCCTTTGCTGTGCAAAAGCTTTTGAGTTTAAGTAGGTCCCCATTTGTTTATTTTCACTTTTTCTTTTCCATTATTCAGGGAGATGGTTTGAAAAAGATGTTGCTGTGATTTATGTCAGAGATTAAAACAATACTTTTAGAAGGAAACGTGGACTCCTATCAGAAATCAAAACTAATATGTCAAGTATTAGCTTCAATTCATGAGTCTGAAATTCATGGGAGAGGTTAGGGATACATATATAACTGGGGGGTCCTCAGCATGTTTAAAGCCATGAGTGTGCATCAGACCAATAAGAAAATGTGTATAGATTGAAAAGCGAGAAGACCCAAGGGTTCATTCCTAGACCTCTCCAACATTTAGAAGTGAAAAAAATATAATAGGCGAAAATATATTTATATAGGTAAGATTTATACAGGTAAAAATAAAATATAGAATAACAAAAATGAAAGGGACAAAACTAGGGTTAAATGGAATTACACTGTTGTGAGGCTCTTTTCTCATTTCTAAAGTTTTATTGTTTAAAAGTAAACCAAGATGAGTTAAGGATGCCTATTCTATTCCCTAGAGCAATCACAAAGACGAAAATAAAACAAAGACATAGCTAAAGAACAACAGAGAGACAAAGCTGAATACTAAAAACTACTCAATTAATTCAAACATATACAGAAAAGGAGAAACAAAGGAATAAACAGATGGGACATATAAACAAGTAGCAAGATGGTACCCTTAAAAAAGCTACCCAAATTAGTAATTACATTAAATATAAATAGCTTGTGCTGTGCTGTGCTTAGTCGCTCAGTTGTGTCCGACTCTTTGTGACCCCACGGACTGAGGCATGAAACCTTTCCCTGTCCTTCACCATCTCCTGGAGTTTGCTCAAACTCTTGTCCATTGAGTTGGTGATGCCACCCAACCATATCATCCTCTGTTGTCCACTTCTATTCCTGCCTT
>NW_011442476.1:0-960 GCF_000754665.1 Bison bison bison | reverse complement strand
TTTTTTTTTTTTTTTTTTACTATTCCATGTGTATTTTTATTTATTTATTTTTCCTTTTTTTTCTTTTTTTTCTTTTTAAACTTTACATAATTGTATTAGTTTTGCCAAATATAAGTCACAAGCACTGATATCTCTAACTATCGAAGCAATCACTATGTAGAGTTGAACCTTTTTTTTTTCTTCTCTTGAACTCTGAATTTCTTGAAAGTAAAAGTAGAATTTGGAAATGAAATATATCATCCTTTTCAGAATAAATTAGTGTCTATGGGAAAAAAAAATGAACACATTCATGAATTACGGTTGAGTGTTCACCTTTCTTTCCAGTGATAATTTAAAGAAGAAAAGCCCTCTGCCTTGATTTCAGCTGATTTTTCCCATGTGTTTTTATCTGCCAAAGCATGTTTGAATTTTGGTCCCTGCCTCCCGCCAGGACAAGCACCCTCCTTGGCTCTGGACACAACCCTGGCACATGAAGTCTGATTGGAAGGTTCTAGAAGACCAGTGCTTATCTGTGGCCCCACAAGGAAGTCTCCAGCAACCTGGAGGATCAAGTGTACATCTCAGAACTGGACTGAGAGCCAGACATCTGGGTTTAGTCCTTGATTCCACTCCTAACTCGTCATGGGACCCAGCAGAGTCCACTTAGCCAACTACTCCGAGTCTCCATTATCTTGCCTGTAAAATGAGTCAGCTAAGCAGAAGATCACAAAGGACCCTTAAACTCTAGTATATTATGATTCTACATGTACCCTTTCTGACAGCTATTATGGTAAATGACTTTTATTAGACAAATACAATGACTTTGGGGAAGATTGGTGGAAATTTATGAAATTAGTACTTATTTCTATCTTTCCCATGATAATGGGCTTATAATTAAAACTTTTCACCATTGTCCCAACATTCTCTTTCTTTTCCCCACTAAACCTTTTCTTCACATCCATACTTGGGACTTGTCCAGGC
>NW_011442475.1:0-960 GCF_000754665.1 Bison bison bison | reverse complement strand
CATCTATTTCCCATGAAGTGGTGGAACCGGATCATTTTTCATCATAATTAGTCTCTAAACAAGCAACTACTATTTTCATTAGGTCTACTTATTGACAAATTATTGTAATATATATTATATGTGATTTATTTCACCATGATATCTATATACCCTAAAACTATGTTTATAATAAAAGTGTAATAATATAAAGAATTAGAAGCTTGTGTATTTGGAAATGCATACTATCTTATTAATCTAGTGAACTTTGAGAAACATATCAAAATAAAATTGTGTAAGAGCCTCCTTCTGATTGGGTACTGATGGAAGAAGTGTTTGTATTTCCTTGATTTTGTTGATTTAGAAAACAGTATGATGTAAAAGTTTAGCTATTTTTTAAAAGGTCCCATGAAATAACAATACATTTAAAACATTCTGTAGTTTATCTGTTGTGTATAACTAGGTACTTTCACTCTCCTATTGCTTGTGGTAGACTCATTAGGCTTATAGAAAGATTCAACAGAACTGATAACTAAAAACTGACTTAAATAATATTTTTGAAGATGGATACAAGTATCTTCTTTAAAATATAGAAACATTCCCATCATATATTTGCTGAAGCTTTTAAATTCCTACATGACAAAATATGTTTTAATTTCAAAAGTAATATTAGACATTTAACTTTGGTTAATGGCTTTCAATGGCTACACAGTTCATACACCATGTGGAAAACATATTAGCTCCTGACACCAATTATTAAAGTCAGATATTACATCCTATTACATTTAATTATTCAGAACCTCTGTAGCATGTAATAAGATAATTTCCAATATAATTGGAAACACTGCAATATCAAAAGAAAACTATTTGTAGAATCTCAGCAGCAATTATTATATCTTATAGACTTTCCTCTATGGTAGGATTCTTTTTAAATCATTTACTGATTGCTATTCAAGATAGATGATTTTTTTTTTTTTTTTTTTT
>NW_011442474.1:0-960 GCF_000754665.1 Bison bison bison | reverse complement strand
TTCAGGATTGGGAACACGTGTACACCCGTGGTGGATTCATGTTGATGTATGGCAAAACCAATATAATATTGTAAAGTAATTAGCCTCCAATTAAAATTAAAAATAAAAGATAAAGATTAAAAAAAAAGCTGAAATAAAACTGGTATATCAGTTCATAGGTCATCAAGCAGGAAGGATTTTTTTACATGGGGGATAGTTAGTGTTTTTGCTCTATTTAGGCCTTTGACTAATTGGATGAAGCCCATTCACATCAAGGACAATTTGCTTTACTCAGAGTTCTGATTTAAAATATTTTGTTATTCAATAACTTCACAGAAACACCAAGTGCAGCTTTACATGAAATATCAGTAAGACTGACACATATAATAAACCATCACATAAGGTATATGTATATTTTTTCCATCTTTTTGTTTGCAAACTGTTTGTGTTTTTTAATATAAAGTGAGAATCACAGATAGCATATAGTTGGATCCTGGTTTCTTTAAAACTGTTTTGATATTCTCTGCCTCTTGATTGGAGTGTTTAGCCAATTTATATTTAATATAATTAATGATAAGATTTATATCTCCAATTTTGATATATTTATCTGTATGTCTTATGCCTTTTTTATTCTTCTATTAATCCATTTGTAGTTTTTCAGTTGCTCAGTCATGTTCAACTCTTTGTGACCCCATGAACTGTGCCATGCCAAGCATCCCTGTCCTTCACTATCTCCCAGATTTTGCTCAGGCTCAAGTCCATTGAGTCAATGATACTATCAAACTGTCTCATCTTCTGTTGCCCCCTTTTCTCTTCCTGCCCTCAGTCTTTCCCAGCATCAGGGTCTTTTCCAATGAGTTGGCACTTTCCATCAGGTGGTTAAAGTATTGGAGCTTCAACACCAGTCCTTCTAATGAATATTCAAGGTTGATTTCCTTTAGGATTGACTGGTTTGATCTCCTTGCTGTCTAAGAGACTCTC
>NW_011442473.1:0-960 GCF_000754665.1 Bison bison bison | reverse complement strand
TGGGGGTTGAAGGAAATGCTGGTCCTTCCTTGGCTTGTAGCCACTTCACCCCAATCTCTGCCCCATCATCAATGGCCTCTTCTGTGTCTTCTCTTCTGTCCATGGGTCCCCTCTATAGGACACTGAGATTGGATATAGGGCTCATCCAGACAGTCCAGAAGGATCTCTTCATCTACAGATGCCTAATGATACTGATAAAGTTTCCTTTTCCAAATAAGCAGCACCAACAGGTTCTGGGGGGTGGGTGTGGATATATTTTTAGGGGACCCACTACACCCTTGATTGTGTGGCTCGCTGGGTTCACTTTAATCTCATCTCCTGCAACGCCCTGTATACTGACCTATCTGTCACCCTTATCAAACACGTCAGTTGTTCACACAGCGTTGCATCTTCGCACTGCAAGAAATGTGGTTTTCTTTCTTGTGCAACTTGTGACCTCCTACTCATCATCTGCCCCAAATTTCCAATTACTGCCTCCACGTGCCCTCTTCCAAGGGAAGCTGGTGCTCTTCCTCCGAACCTGCAGAGCGCTGAATGCACAAACATACCAGAGCCCTTGTCATGATGCTTCCTGGTGTTTCTACAAAAGCTTCGTCTGATTGTGTTTCCTTCACCGTAGATTGCAAAAATTCATCTTGTGTTTCTTTCAACACCCCAGGTGCTCTGTAATGTTTTTAATAACATTTTTTATATCACAAATAAACTGAAACTATTTAAATAAGTATAAAAGGAAAAAAATATAGATTGCCTGAAACCCAGACGTCAAAGGGCTTCTCTGGTGGCTCAGATGGTAAAGAATCGGCCTGCAATGCAGGAGACCTGGGTTTGATTCCTAGGTCAGGAAGATTCCCTAGAGAAGGGCATGGCTACCCACTCTAGTATTCTTGCCTAGAGAATCCCATGGACAGAGGAGCCTGGTGGGCCACAGTCCATGGGGTCACAAAGAGTCAGACACGACTG
>NW_011442472.1:0-960 GCF_000754665.1 Bison bison bison | reverse complement strand
GGTTCAACTCCTGAGTCTGGAATATTCCCTGGAGAAGTAAATGGTAACCCGTTCTAGTTTTGTAGAAAAGTATGGTGCTGGCCCACAAGTTCATTTGGATTTTTCTGAATGAACTATTTGGCCCAATAAATATGAAAAAGCAGTTATTAATGCAGACCTAGGGTAGAATACAGTTTGTTGTTCAACTCAAAATTCATTTCCCCTTTTCCTCCTTACTAGCAGGACCTCAACTTTGTTCAGTGGCCATATTTCAGGAGAGGTGAACTGATGACCAGCTCAGGGGCAAATCATTACTAAGTTAATCCTGGTTTTCCTATTACTTTCCCCAGTAATTAACTAAGTAATAAGCTTGTGACCATGTCTAGTCAATGAGAAAGGAATAAAGGTCTGCTGAGGGCAACAGGAGCTCCTAGGAAAGTTTCCTTACTATTAAGAAGGAGCTTCCAGAAAACACTGTCCATTTTGCCTCTGGATGTGGTGTGTGATACATGGAACTACGATAGCCACCTGACTGCCAGGACTGAAGATGAAGCACATATGTGAAAGAATCATAAGAAACGGAGACGAAGCCTTAAACAGAGGTCTCAGAACCTACCCTATTCAAGTTCACGTGAAGTAATAAATTTACATATTGTTTAAGACCATTTGGCTGAGTATTTTTTACTGGACACTGTAACTAATAGCCCTGGTATTAAGCTGTATTAAAATAACAAAGGGATGCTAATTATTTTCAATATTTAGCATGTGTTAGAATCACCTACAAAGCTATTAAAAAGGCTTGCCTTAATTCATTAAAGAGCTTCTGAGTCAGTAGGTCTGAAATAGGGCATTTTCCCAAATGGTGCTGATGCTTCTGGCCCTGGGACCACTCTTTAAGAACTGCTGCTCTAGAATTCGGAGAAGGCAATGGCACCCCACTCCAGTACTCTTGCCTGGAAAATCCCATAGACAGAGGAGCCT
>NW_011442471.1:0-960 GCF_000754665.1 Bison bison bison | reverse complement strand
GGGGTTTTGTTACTATAGGTAAAAGTCAAATCTCATCATTTATTTCTTTAAACATGATGTGTCCACTGTCATTTTCCTCCCTCTGTCACGTCCCCAGCCAGCCACAGTCTAGAAGCCAAATCTTGGAGTTCTGTCTGGCTAATCAGTATAATTACCTAGGTTACCCTGCATTGTGGCTTGTTCAACTCATGGCCTAGGTTTTTGAGTGTGTGAATTCACTTGAGTGTTGATGTGTGTGTGAATGTGTATGTTGGGAAAGAGGATGGTACAAGAAAAA
Organism: Bison bison bison; assembly: GCF_000754665.1. Classification (NCBI taxonomy): domain Eukaryota; kingdom Metazoa; phylum Chordata; class Mammalia; order Artiodactyla; family Bovidae; genus Bison; species Bison bison. The sequence continues at coordinate 683 of NW_011442471.1, read as the reverse complement.
AAAGTTCTTGAAACGTAGTATGTGTTAGGTACCATGCTAGATTCACTCACATAGAATTTTCTAGATTGGCTTGTGGGAGTGGGGGCAGGGGTTGGTGGATTAGGTGGGGAAGGGGAATGAAAGGGGACAATATGGCTGTACTCTTTATGTTTCTATGCTGTTTGGAAGTTTTACACGAAAGTAAAACTCTCAGATGTTGTCCTAGAAATTCTTGAAGACCTACTCATAGTAACCTAGAAGAAACAGCAGATTTCTTAAACACAGCTAGATTGTCTAATTAAGTACTTGAATATATTTAAAATAATAGATCATAATTTCTCACTTTTAAGGTTAGGGACATACCTGCAGAAGCAGAGCCATTGCTTTCATTTCTGTATAAACAACTATTTGTCCAAATTGATAAAAGGAGGACATAAATTAAGAGATTCATGTCCAGGACCTTGTTGATAGGTTTCATTTGCCAAGGAAAATACTGAATTTAATATGGCTCAGCTTGTTTTAGGGGGCTATGACTTCATAATCACTCTATGTCATATCCTGACAGCATAATCTCACCATGGAGAGGCATGAGCTCCTGTATACAAATATTATGAAAAGACTTTTAATCACTTATTTCTCCATTACATCAAATATTCTGTCAAATTTGAATCAAAAAGTTTGAGACATTATTAAGCACAGAAGGC
>NW_011442470.1:0-934 GCF_000754665.1 Bison bison bison | reverse complement strand
GACACGACTGAAGCAACTTAGCAGCAGCAGCAGCAGCAGCTGTGAACATTCATGTACAAGGCTCTTGTATGGTCATATGTTTTCATTTCTCTGGGGTAAACGCCTAGGACTTTGAAATTTCTGAGTTGTATATAAGTGTATGTTTAACTTTGAAAGATACTACTAAACTGTTTTCCACAGTAGTTGTACTTGCAATTTCACATTGCCTCCAGAAATGTATCAGAGTTCCAGTTGCTTCATATCCTTGTCAGTAGTTAGTATTGTTAATCTTTTTAGTCATTTTAGTGGTTATATAATGTCATCTCATTGTGATTTTATGTATGTACCTGATAACTATGATGTTGAGCGTCTTTTCATATGCTTACTGGCCATATGTATATTTTCATTTGTGAAGTATATGTCAAATTTTTGGCTCATTTTAGAGTTGGGTTCTTGATGAATTGTAGGAGTTCATTACATATTCTGAATCTGAGAACTCTATCAACTATGTAGTGAGGGCATCTTCTCCCAGCTGGTGGTTAGCCTTTGCATTTTGTTAATGGTATTTTTCAAAGAGCAAAAGTTTTTAATTTTTATGAAGTCCAGTTTATTTACTTGTTTTTCTGTGGTTCCTAGTTTTTGTGCCCATCTAAAAAATCTTTGCTGTACTAAAGTTATGAAATTTTTCTCCTATGTTTTTCTTCTAAAAATTTTATTGTTTTGACTCATATCTCGGTTTATGGTCCACTTTGAGTTAATATTTACATGTCGCATGAAGTAGAGGTCAGAGTTCTTTTTGTTATTGTAGTTGCATGTGGATATTCAGTTGTTTGAGCACCATTTACTGAAAAGACTATCCTTTCTCCATTAGTTTACTATAGCATCCTTTTTGCAAATCACTGATTATATATGGATAGAACTGTTTCTAGACTTTCTATTGTTTCATTGATCTTTC
>NW_011442469.1:0-960 GCF_000754665.1 Bison bison bison | reverse complement strand
TTCAGTAATGTCCCTTTTTCAACCCTTCCCTTATCTTAACATCTATTCATTCTTTACATTTCACTACAAGTGTCATAAGGAACCCATTCTTGATCCTACTTAAAGTTAGGTCTTCTTATCTTTCACTCTTTTAGGGTAATATGCAATTCCTTCTAGCACTTAAATAATAATTTTATATTTATTCATGAGAGTTTCTAACTCTCCCAGGAAATTGTAGGCCCCAGAAAGGTAAGGATCTTATCTGTTTTTGTCATGTTATACATCTAGAACCCAGCCCAGAACCTGACAAATGGCAGACATTCAATAAATACTTCCATCCAATGGTTAAACAACTTGTATAAAGAGTGGCACTGATGATGACCTAATAACCATAGCAAAGTGTGAAATCTCTTTGTTCTCTACTTCTTTATGTCCAAACACACAAGGTCAAGGTACTTTCTGCATCAAAACTGACAGTGACATTTGCTTTTCCATCCATTCATTCCCTTTCTGATATTTTCTTCTCCCCAGTGTTATTTTCTGCTCTCTATACACCCAGTGCCTTCTTTTACTTCTAACCCTCACAGGATTTTTATTTAGTTAGTTAACAAATAAAGTAAGGCCTGGCTATATTCAAAGCATTGTGCTACATACAGAGTATAAAGGAATGAATAATAGTAACTCTCACTAAGAAATAAAAATGGCATAATAGTTGGCAGTAACTACTGTATGCATATCACACGCCAGTCACCATTCTTGATGATATACACATAAGGCTGAGATAAGATGTGAAGTACAGCACACACCCATGAGCAAGCAGGAACTTAAAGGCCAAGCCCTCAGCAACCAGCCTATCTTGACCTTCTCATTTCCCCTATTCCCTACTGGTAACTTTATTTGAGGGTGACCCAATGCAGACAAAGAGACAATATAACAGGAATGTATTAAAAGCCATTTGTAGTTCTGGCCAGACTCCCTGCC
>NW_011442468.1:0-961 GCF_000754665.1 Bison bison bison | reverse complement strand
GTCACTCCAAGAGTGACGGGGAAAATGAAAACTGGTTTACAGGACTATAATAATGCTGGCACACAGAAAGAGCTTGCACTGGATCCTTTCTCACTTCTGGGCTTGCACAGTTCTGCACATGGAATAATCTTTATGCCAGAAAAAAAGTTTCTCAGTCTATCACCTTGTAGTGGTAAAGACACACCACAGATAACTCAAAATGATCAGATTATCTTTCAAGAGAGAAATGTATGAGAAAGGGAATTATCTGTGCTGAGAATAATCTAAAATTAGTTTGCAATCTTTAAGGGTTATCATGTGATAGTTGAAGAGGCTATCTAAAAGCTTAAGGAAAACTTTACTAAGATATGGATAATCAAAGTTTATTAGTTACCAAAATCTCCTGTCATTACATTCTCTCCTGGGTGGACTAAAAGGAGAATGGGTTGGTCAGACCACTGTTCTGGAGAGAGGGGCCCTGAGACCAAAGGACAGAGCTTGCTGAAGAATCCAAAGCTCTTTAGTATAGAATCCAGAGCTTTAGTATCCAGAGTTCTCATTCAAAGACCATTACTCACAGTTTCAAACAGCTCTTCCATCAGTTCATTCACTTCCTTTTCTGCAAAAAAGCCAAACAGTATTCTGTTGCCACATGTTTATTTCATTTTGCAATACAGGGAATTTCAAGAAAACAAAGAAAGCTTTTTTCAGCAAGGCTTTGGACAAAATCTTCATATGTATTAATATCCATCATTCACTCATTCATTTAAAAACATTTATTGAACAACTATATGCCTTAATCTCTGTTCTAGATGCTCAGATACATGACAGAAACTTACTCTCATGAAGCTTAAATTCTAGTGAGAAAACAAACAAAAATGTAAGCTAGATGATTTTATAATGTGATAAATTCATAATCTGTGTTGAAGAGGCTATCTAAAAGCTTAAGGAAAACTTTACTAAGATATGGATAATCAAAGTT
>NW_011442467.1:0-961 GCF_000754665.1 Bison bison bison | reverse complement strand
TTTCACTCTTCTCTTTCACCTTCAAGAGGCTCTTTAATTCCTCTTTGCTTTCTGCCATAAGGATGGTGTTGTATAATACTACAGCAATTGTGTGTCTATTACCCTCCCTTTCCACTGTAGTAGATTGTTAGATAGTTGGGGTGAAGGTCTTCATGTTACCTTTTATCCCCTCAAGAGCTTAATGTATTGTGCATATCTACAGTGGCTTATCAGTGGATATTGATTTAAGTCACTGATTAGCTTTGACCTGTTAATTGGTTCAGTTTGGCTTCATATTTCTCAGTTCTTTGTTTTAGTTGGTTTTACCTGGAAAAAACTTAGTGATCTGAGAAAGGTTATTTTGTGAGTGCTTATGATTAACTCTCAAAGTAAATTTGAAAATAAGTATACAAGGGTGATTATGATACATCAGTCATAAATTATGTTGGAGATTGTTTCAGAGACATTCTGCTTCTTTGAAATAATTCTTTATTTCCATGGATACTGGCATAGGGTTGTAGATACAGGGTTGCAAAGATTATTAAAAGTAAAGTTTGGGGGAATGGCGAGTTAAGAAATGTACACCATCAGTCTGGCCTTGGCATTCTGCTCCTTTGAGCAAAATAGATCTGTTGCATTCAGGTGCATTTAGATATGAAGAAGCTGGATACATTTCTTTTTCTAGCTGGAATTTGTTTACATGATTATCTTTAGAACCTAGTAAGCTAATTTATCATTTAAATCAGTTTCTATTTGACTGATGTGTGCAAGGAACTACTTTAGACATTGCAGAGGATATAAAAAAAGACTGATATTGGTAACTGTTTATTGAGAATTTGTAGTATGTAATGTCATTGTTTTCTGAAGTGGATGGATGAATGGAGATATTGGGAAATGGACCAAACAGGAAACAGATTATGGGCAAATCATAAAATCATAATTTTACATTGTGATTAAGTTGCCATGAAGAGAGTGAGCAGGG
>NW_011442466.1:0-961 GCF_000754665.1 Bison bison bison | reverse complement strand
TATATATATATATATAGGTTCTTCCAGTTATTCAAGAAAACCCTAATCTAGGTGTTGTGTAATAGCATCCCAAATCGGTTGACACTAAATTAGGGAAATTAAATCTGGGTTTAGAAATCAGAGACAGAGAAGACAGAGAGAAAGAGAGAAATCCTACTAGTTGTGAGAGATTTCCCCATTTCTGGCTCGGGAGATGATGAGAATCACACAGCAAGGAATGCAGGCAGCCTCTAGGAGCTGAGAGAAGGCCTCAAAACAGAAACTTCAGTCCTACAGTGGCAAAGAAGTGAATTCTGCAATGACCTGAATAAATGTAGAAGTCAATTCTTCTTCAGAGCCTTCAGCCAAGAATTCCACCTGACCAACACTTTGGTTTCAGATTCGAGCCCCTGAGCAGAGAACCCAGTCATACTGTCCCTGGATTTATGAACTACCAAACTGCGAATGAGTAAATGGATGTTGATTTAAGCTGATGAATTTATGATAATTTATTGCATAGAAATAAAACTCTAAAACCAGAAGGCTGGAGGTAGTGGATGGGATATGTTCCCTCCCAGCTTTCCTAAACTCGCTCCTCTTGATTTGAGTCAGGAGGAAGGAGAAACAAAGAGAAATCTTTTCAGCAGTCATCACTGTTGACCTAGCTCCTTGTCTACACGATGTGGATGGGAGTTGTTGTAGTTCAGTTGCCCAGTCATGTCTGACTCCTAGTGACCACATGGACTGCAACACGCTAGGCCTCTCTGTACCTCACCATCTCCCAAAGTTTGCCCAAGTTCATGTCCATTGCATCAATGATACCATCCAACCATCTCATCCTCTGATGCCTTCTTCTCTTTCTGCCTTCAATCTTTCCCAGCATCAGGGACTTTTCCAATGAGTAAGCCGTTAACATCAGATGACAAAAATACTGGAGTTTCAACTTCAGCATCAGTCCTTCCAATGAGTATTCAGGGTTGAT
>NW_011442465.1:0-961 GCF_000754665.1 Bison bison bison | reverse complement strand
CGGGCACCTCGGACTCCCCGCCCCGCTCCCTCGGGCCCCTCCCCGCGGAATCCAGGCGTCTGGGGCGTCCTGGCTCTAAAACCTCTAACCTTTAACACGCCGCCCCCAAAGTCAATGTTTGCACTGGCCTCAGGGCCCCAGGCCAGCGCGCGGCCCGGGGCAGAGGCCGCGCTGGAAACGTGATCGTACGGCGGGAACGTGTGGTGAGCGGAGGAGGAGCGCGCGCGGGGCGTGGACAGTGCGTGGGTGCGTGCGGCGTGCACGGTGCTTGGGCGCAGGAGGGAGGGACTGATCAGACTCGGTGATGGAGAGAAGCGTAATGCGGGCGGATGAACCTGAGTAGACGAAGGGAAGAACACAGTTATGAGTGAATGCATGCCCGAGAGAATGAATGAATGAGTTCCTGCGTGCCTGCCTGAGTGAATGAATGGATGAGCTCCCGAGTGCGTCCCTGAGTGAATGAATGAGTGAGTTCCATGTGTGCCCGAGTGAAGGAATGAATGAGTTCCCGCGTGCACGCCTGAGTGAATGAATAAATGAACTCCCGAGTGCGTGCCTCAGTGAATGAGTTCCTGTGTGCAGACCTGAGTGAATGAATGAGTTCCCCTGTACATGCCTGAGTGAATGAATGAATGAGTTCCTGCGTGCCTGCCTCAGTGAATGAATGGATGAGCTCCCGAGTGCGTCCCTGAGTGAATGAATGAGTGAGTTCCATGTGTGCCCGAGTGAAGGAATGAATGAGTTCCCGCGTGCACGCCTGAGTGAATGAATAAATGAACTCCCGAGTGCGTGCCTCAGTGAATGAGTTCCTGTGTGCAGACCTGAGTGAATGAATGAGTTCCCCTGTACATGCCTGAGTGAATGAATGAATGAGTTCCTGCGTGCCTGCCTCAGTGAATGAATGGATGAGCTCCCGAGTGCGTCCCTGAGTGAATGAATGAGTGAGTTCCATGTGTGCCCG
>NW_011442464.1:0-961 GCF_000754665.1 Bison bison bison | reverse complement strand
TGTCAGATCAATGTGTAGGTTAATTTTTGCCTTGAGTTGTCCAATTGCACCAGAACCACTTTTTGAAATAATTTTAGTTTATCTAAAATTTATCTGTTTAGTTTATCTAAAATTTATCTGTTACACTGATCTAAATCTTTCTCTTCAGCAGAACCACACTGCCTTGATTCCTCTAGACATAGAATAAGCCTTCATGTTTAGAAGAATGTTTCTTCTCACTTTATTTTCTTTTATTGTCTTTAAAAAAAATCTATCTTAAGGAATTTCCACAAAATTTAAAAAATAAATTTGTCTACATTTAGATCATTTTTATGTAGACATAAATTTGTCTACATTGAGATCATTTTTAGTTTTATTACTGTTAAATTCTTTTCTTAATTTACAACTTCACATTCAAATAAGCAATGTATGAATCATTCAATTTTGATAAATCCTTACCAGCTTGTTGATTTTCCTTAAAAGCTTGTTGATTTTCTGGTTGGAACTTTTGGTGGTGAGCACACTATAGTGCAGGAGAATAGTATAGCAAGGAGAGATAAGAAAGCCTTCAAAGAAATAGAGAAAAACAATAGAATGGGAGAGACTAAAAATCTCTTCAAAAAAATTAAAGAGAGATACCAAGGGAATATTTCATGCAAAGATGGTCATAATAAAGGGCAGAAATGATATGGGTCTAACAGAAACATAAGACATTAAGAAGAGGTGGCAAAAATATAGAGAAGAACTGTACAAAAAAAGTCTTAATGACATGGATAACCACGATGGTGTAATTATTTATCTAGAGCCAGACATTCTGGAGTGTGAAGTCAAGTGGGCCTTAAGAAGCATTACTATGAGCAAAGCTAGTGGAAGTGATGGAATTCCAGCTGAGCTATTTCAAATCTTAAAAGATGATGCTGTTAAAGTGCTGCTGTCAATATTCCAGCAAATTTGGAAAACTCAGCAGTGGCCACAGGACTGG
>NW_011442463.1:0-961 GCF_000754665.1 Bison bison bison | reverse complement strand
GGCGCTCCGGGACTGGCAAATAATCCACCTCAGAACTCCACAGTTTCGGCGTACGCCCGGCAGAGGGCTTACCGGAGCGTGATGGCGTCACGTCGTACGCAGGTCGCTCCGCCCCCAAGGGTGCTTTTCTAGTTCTATTTTTCCTTTCATATCAATTATCTTAAATTATTCAGTAAAGAATAACTTTTCTCTTGGTTACCCTAACATATAATTTCTTCTAGGAAATGTGGAATACATGTTTAATTTTTTAATTGAAAGTATTTGCTCCTTTAGCCCCAGGTCCATTTGCTGCTATTTCCCTGTGGAACCCACAACTGGCCATTAGCCAAAGTAATCAATCTCCCTTTGTCTGTAGACCTGGCCAGTGAACACTTGATTAGTGCATAGTGTGGATTTCTGAGTTTAGTAGATTAAATCTAGCCCTCAGAAACCTTTCATAAAAGCTTTCTGAAATTATGCTCAGAATTATGCTCCAAGTCAGATTGCAAAACTGAAGGAGTTTGGAGATTGCTCAGCCAGTGATGGAAGGTTTGTTTTCGGGGTTTCTGGTGAACATGCTATGTGAAGGGTTGAAAGTCTGTCAGTGTCCCTTCGTAGTATTGACACATCTTGAAACCACAGATGTACTTATCATTTGACTGATATTCTCTTTCACTAGACTGTAATGTCAGAGGACCAACTGGGTGGGTTTGGCCACCCAATATAGGAAGATAGAACTTACCTGGTTTTAAGAGGTAGAAGTTCAACTCAAACTACAGTTGGCCCTTGAACAAAATGAGGGTTAGGCAGTGCTGACCCTCCATGTAGTCAAAAATCCTGAAAAAATCTGCTTGTTAGTGGACAGGTGCGGTTCAACTTGCATTGGTAAAGGGTTGACTTAATGTGTGACACAAGGATGAATTGTTTGAAAGGTTATGGGGGTAGCTCACAGGGCTGAAGGACAAGTTATAGAATGTTCAGC
>NW_011442462.1:0-961 GCF_000754665.1 Bison bison bison | reverse complement strand
TGAGCCCACAGGCTGCACCTCCTGAGGCCCGAGCACCGAGCACCTGCGCTCCACACGAGAGAAGCCACCACAGTGAGAAACCCACGCACCGCAACAAGAGGCAGCCCCCGCTCGCTGAGACTAGAGAAAGCCCATGTGCAGCAAGGAAGACCCTGTGCGATCAAAAAAAAAAATTAAGTATATTATATATCAAGCCAGGGCAGAGAGAATGTTCTGGATAAAAGGAGACCAAAGAGATCCTATCAAATGCAGGGCCTGATCCTTGACTAAAGTCCAGACAAGAAAGATAAACACACACACACACACACAGAGCTATTGAGGACACTTTGGAGCAACCTCAGTAATTTGGACACAGACTGGATACTAGGTAACGTGACCAGACCAATGCTAACTTTCTTGGACGTGATCATGGCACTGGGGTTGGGCCTGGGAATGCCTGCGCTCTTCAGAGGTGCTTGCTGAAGTATTTAGGGTGAAGGGTCAGGATGTGTGCAACCTACAAACATGTCAGCAAAAAATCATGCAGAGAGAGACCCAGAACGCCCATGGGGCCAAGTGTTGAGTGCTGACAGCTGGGGCATCTGGATGAAGGCACTTCAGCGGTTCTGTGTAAGGTTTTTGCACGTTTATAGAAAGACTGAAAATCTTCAAAATAAAAATCTGGGGGAGATCACCGGTTGTCCACACGTGGTGGTATTGAAAGAGACTGACCACAGAGGCACACCAAGGAACCTTCTGGAGCGATGGAAATCTGTGTCTTGATCACGGCGGTGGTTATGCAATGAAATTCGCAAAACTGTGCACCAAAAAAGAGTGACCTCTGTTGTCAGTTAATAAAGTGACCTTTATAGAATTATACTTCCCAAAAGGTGACTTTAAAAAAGAAAACTTGGAGAAGACAAACAGCCAGCTAGGCCCCAACCCACACAGACTCTGCGAACACAGTGGGTCCTGCCTTGGG
>NW_011442461.1:0-961 GCF_000754665.1 Bison bison bison | reverse complement strand
ATATATATATATATATAGCATATACACAATATGATTTATTTAATTCTTTTTACAGAGGAGGAAAATGAGGCACAGAGAGGTTAGTAACTTGCCCACATACCACACAGCTTCCAACAGCAGAGCCCAGCTTCAGCCCCAGGTGCTGTGGAGCGTGAGCTTTTTATCTGTTCTGCTCATTGCACTGATAATACTGGTGTAAGAAATAGTGATCATGGAGCATGAAGTTTCAGTTATGCAAGATGAGTAAGTGTTAGTGATCTGTTTACAGCACTGTGTCTATATTAACAATTGCTGCATTTTGCACTTTGTTTGCTGAGGGTCATCTTGCTAAGTGCTCTTACCACAATAAAATAAAATAAATGAAATGAAATAATGCCCCAAAGCAGCATTTTACAGTCTTGGTAAAACTCATCTTTATGTGTCAATCTTTCCACAGTTTAGAAATTGGAAATATGATGTTCATTATATATACCTATATATTTATATCTATCTATATGTGTGGGTATCAAAGTAAAAGGAGGTCTTCGTTTAATTAAAAAAATAAAAGCATTTGAAGCTAGAACACCGGTAGGCAAATTCTCATGGGCATGGTAGACATGGCATCAGTTTAGTAATGATCCCAACATTTATATAATGGGGCAGTGATATTTCTCAAAATCAGAAAAAATGTTCAAATCCAAGAGATCAACACAGAAAGGTATGCCGGTTCTTATGGAGTTTAGATGAGTCAAAGACTTTCCCAGGTAGCATATGAACGTTAAAGACAGTACACGTTTTCTGGGTTGACTTTCCTTTACCGACTAGTATTCTCCAGTTTGGCTATAGGCAAATCTACACTGTGTTATATAAGCAATAGCTTATTTGATATTTGACCCTTGGTTATGTGCGAAAAGGTGATGCAGTTCCCAACTGGAGGTTTTTTTGTTTTCTTTTTTTTTTTTTTGAGAAGACTCTTTTTTTT
>NW_011442460.1:0-961 GCF_000754665.1 Bison bison bison | reverse complement strand
TTTTTTTTTTTTTTGGTAAGAAACTGTTGACACTTCCTGAGCATATATCCAGGACATTTCACATTCTTAGAACATAAAACATAATGCAATTTAAATGTTATCTGTATTTAGAATTATCTTTAAAGGTTGTATTAAAGAAAAAACCCTACCTTCCTATTATATTTGGAAGTAACCCATCTCTATAAACCTTGAAGTAGTGAAGGCTGACTCATCACAAGCAGTTAATAAGGTTAATAAAAGTGAAGCAGAAATGGGGACTGAAACTGATAAGGCAGCACGTGGCATACTGCAGCACACACATCTGTGACCCGCCCAGTATCTATTCTTGCTTCCTTCTATCAAAACCTTGATTGTGCTCGGATAACAGTGCCATTTGCCTGCCAAGGTCAAGTCCTACTTTCCGACTCTGGTCTGGTCACACAACACAGTTCCAGACACAGAAAAGGAAACAGGTGTCTACTGTGGACTCCATAAAGATTTTTGCTTTTGCTGATAGAAGGGGTGGGTATCAAATGTGTATCATTTGCACTAACATCTCTCATCCCACCCTCTCTCCACCATTGCTTTCATCTGCTTTGAGTGAGAAGTGATGCATGAAATGACCATAGCCGTTCTGTAAACCTGAAGACAAAAAACATGATTGGCCTTGATATTCTCCGGCATAGGCCTCTTGATATTTGACTTAAAAAATCAAACATATATATTATGTTCCTCTTTGTTTAACTACTATATTATTTTGGTACTTGAAGACATAGACATCCTTAATCTTGCATATATTATGTAAAAGTGTAGATATGGTGAAAGTATTTTTAAAGTTGAATTCCAATGAACCTTTATTTCACAAAATAAAGAGGTGAATGAAGGTGCTGGATTATCTCTTTAGAAACTGTTTGCAGCCTTTGGTTGGAAAGCAATATAATAAAAAGAGAAGAGGCTGAACTTTGGAATATGACATGCCTAA
>NW_011442459.1:0-961 GCF_000754665.1 Bison bison bison | reverse complement strand
GGAACCAGTCTGTTGTTCCATGTCCAGTTCTAACTGTTGCTTCCTGACCTGCATACAGGTTTCTTAAGAGGCAGATCACGTGGTCTGGTATTCCCATCTCTTAAAGAATTTTCCACAGTTTGTTGTGATCCACACAGTTAAAGTCTTTGGCATAGTTAATAAAGCAGAAATCGATGTTTTTCTGGAACTCTCTTGCTTTTTTGATGATCCAGTGGATGTTGGCAATTTGATCTTTTGTTCCTCTGCCTTTTTTAAAACCAGCTAGAGCATCTGGAAGTTCATAGTTCACATACTGTTGAAGCCTGGCTTGGAGAATTTTGAGCACTACTTTACTAACGTATTAAATGAGTGCACCTATACTTTCAACCAAACCTCAGTGGAGAACCCTTGGGTACCGAGGGACTGTACTTCCTATTTTATGGAAGGACTTGAGCATACGCAAATTTTTGGTTTCTATGGGGTTCCTGAAACCAATCTCCAGTGAATATAATAGAATACTGTATTTTGACTTTAAAATAATACAACACTGAACATCTGATTTTTGTCAAGTGGAATAATTGTCTCTTTGTGGAATAATAGCCATAGATACAAACATCCAAGATTGAGCTTAAATAAATGGGTTTAAGAACATTACACGGTATTAGGAAACATAAGGAATGAGTCAATAGGTTAACATAGAAGAAAAGAGATGTCTGGATTCCCAAAAAGTGAACTAAGGTAGATTAGTGAAAGGATTCTATCTGTATTTAGAAAGCCTCAAACCAGGGACAAATACACACAGGTGAATACTATCTTACTCTAATTAGAAGAGGACTAGAACTGAGCTCTTAAAACTTGACAGTGTGAATCACCTGGGGAATCTTGTTAAGAGGCAGATTTTGATTGAAAAGTTCAGGGTGAACCCCGAGATGGGACAAGGATACTTCATTATCCAGAATAGAAACAGATAAGCAGCATCAGT
>NW_011442458.1:0-961 GCF_000754665.1 Bison bison bison | reverse complement strand
TTTTTTTTTTTTTTTTTTTTTACCACTTGGCCAAAATAGATTGAGAAAGTACTACCCTTGTTGTGATAACTGCATTTTTGCTATGAACACATTAATTTCATTTTATTTTTAGTGCTTGTTCACAGTTCAATTTTAAGAGTGTCTGTCAGGCTTGTTAGAGTCAAAGGAAAGAATGTATTTCCTTTTGATTTAAAATGTCTATGCTGTCATTAGCTATTAATAGTAGAACTAATAACAGGATGGCTTGGCACAGACTTTTACTGTCCTTTTCCCAGTTAGACAATACAGTGTCAATGTTCCTCGGAATGCTTTTGATGAGAAAATAGAGATAACACTTCATTTTTTATAACATGTTTCACAAACCTCTTTCACATTCATTACCTCACTTAATCTGCACAAACAATGATGTGAATTAGGTATTATTTTCTGCATTTAAATGTGAGGAAATTGATGCTCAAGGAAGCAATGATTTGGCTGAAGACACAGTGTATAAGAGCCAGGGCTTAAATCCATTTTTTTCCTTCTTTTGCTTCAGGGCCCTCTCTGTTGGGTTGATCCAAAAGTTTGTTCAGATTTTTGCATAACAACTTACAGAAAAATCTGAATGAACTTTTGGGCCCCCAAGTCCCATGGACAGAGGAGCCTGGCAGGCCTGCAGTCCATGGGGTCACAAAGAGTCTTTCGTGACTGAGTGACCAAACAACAAAAAATACATTACATTGTCTTCTTCTCCTGTGCTGTGTTCTGACCTGTTTAACTAACTAGTTAGTGTCCTTAACATGCTGCCTTAGAATACCTAGTGCTTACTGTTCTAAGTATTTGCATGTATTACATAACACCTATAAGGCATGTCAGATTATTGTCTCTATTGTTTTTTTAAACAAGGATCTTAAATAACTTGCCCAAGATCTCATAGCCAGTAAATGGAATAAATAGGTCTTAATTTACCTTGAGAGACCAT
>NW_011442457.1:0-962 GCF_000754665.1 Bison bison bison | reverse complement strand
GTGTGTGTGTTTGTGTGTGTGTGTGTGTGTGTGTGTGTGTGTGTGTGTTAGTCTTTGCAACCCTACGGACTGTGGCCCATCAGACTCCTCTGTCCATGGGATTCTCCAGACCCTGTAAGCTATCCTATTTGTGTAAGTTTCTTGAGACGAGGATCCAGTTTGACTGAAGGTACTAACGTTATACTTGCTGGGTAACTGAGCTGAATCGTGTGTCCTGTCTGCGCACAGCACTCCAGCAAAGCATTTGAGGGGGCTGGCTTTCTACCCTGGTACACAGAACTAGTGGAGGTCCTGCCATCCTCCCCTGGCCAGATGAAGAGCAGCAGATTCTAAAATCTGGCCATCATACAGCTAATCAGGGCAATAGTAATGGGTAGGGTAGGGAGAAGGATCTTTATTTTGGAGTTATTTGAACTGGGAGAGAATTGCCCATCGCTCCTGCAACTGGTGCTTAAACTAGTTCTGGAATTCTGTTTTCTTCCAACACTGTCAGACATCTTACACAAATTAGAGGTGTCCACAAATTAGAGAGCCCCAGGATGGGGGAGCCAGGCCTGCGAGGGGTCTGGAAACTACCAGAACAGTGGAAGTGACTGTGAATATCTAGCTCAGAAAGAAACTTTTACTTGTGTTAGTAATATTGTAATTTGTGTGATCTTTGATGAATAGAAAATTAATTTATGGACTATTTTGGCTTACAAAGTCCATTTCCCCAGCATTCCATGGCATATTTGAAATATGGGACAAGGCACTCTTATGAGTCATTTTAAGAAGTTAGCAATTCTCTGGGCTTCCCAAGTGGTGCTAGTGGTTAAGAACCTGCCTGTCAATGCAGGGGATGTAAGACACAGGTTCGATCCCTGGGTTGGGAAGATCCCTGGAGCAGGGCATGGCTACCCACACTAGTATTTTTGCCTGGAGAATCCCATAGACAGAGGAGCCTGGCGGACTACAGTCCACAG
>NW_011442456.1:0-962 GCF_000754665.1 Bison bison bison | reverse complement strand
CTATAGTCTGCCAGGGTCCGCTGTCCATGGAACTCTCGAGACAAGAATTCTGGAGTGGGTTGCCATTCTGTTCTCTAGGGGATCTTCCTGACCCAGGGATTAAACCTGGGTTTCCTGCATTGCAGACAGATTCTTTACCATCTGAGCCACCAGGGAAGCCCCAGAAGAGTATATATGCTTTATGAGCATTTATTTTTAGTGTGTCTCAGAGTCACCTCAGTCATTTCTTTGACTCTCTCAGAAGTCATGACCTCTTTCTCTAGTCTTTTCCTTGCTCCAGAACACTAGTTTCTATAATTTTTCAAGTTCAGTAACTTCGTACAGTCTTAACCTTGACTTACGTCCTTACCTGATTTGTTTCCATCAGTCCAGATCACTGACCTTTGGGTTTTGTTCCTTTGTTGTTAGTTCTGCTCCTTGCTGTTGAGGTTTTCTTTTTCAGTTCTTCAAAAGTATATTTCTTTCTTGTTTTTGCAAACAAGCAAAAATCTGTGTTTACTAACAGCTCTGAGAGGTGTACATTTCAAAGGCTGATTAAGATTTGGAGGGCATAAGATAATAGTTCTTTCGTGACACTTCAAGTCAAAATTGTAAAAGCGAACAAATATAAAGCAAAGATCCTAACGAGACCAAGGTATGTAAGCAACCAACCTGCTTTCCCTTAGTGTAAATAAATTGACAAGACAGAATTTCTGCTCTTTTAAAGTGAACCATATATTCCTAAACCCTTTTCAAAAATAATATTCCCCACATCCTCAACACTAGAGTAGATGTCTACAACAGTATTGAATTGCTATCTAAATGAACAGACCTCAAGAAATGGAAAAGCTGTTCAAACTTAACATGGCAGCCGAAGAAACAAAGTTCTGTATGGGAAAAGTTTGGAATCATGGTGAATGGAAATGTTTCCATGATCGCTTGCATCCCTGGGGTTGAAGCCTTTCCATCTTTTATTTTTTTCT
>NW_011442455.1:0-962 GCF_000754665.1 Bison bison bison | reverse complement strand
TGGGTGGTGATCCCAGACTTTAGAGAAGGGGCTCATTTAGTCCTCATTGCCCGCCTAGGAGGGAAGTGTTGTACTGTGACAGTCGTCATTCATGATAGAGATGCCCTGTAAAGTTGGTGGATAAGCGAGTTGCTCCTGAGGGAAATACGGAGAGGTTCCTGTGAGCCTCTGGTCTCGTTTTCACCAAATGATCAAGGCACAACCTGGTTTTACACGTGTTTCTGTTTAAAGACACCTCTATCATATATGTTGTCGATTCACTAACCCTGGACTCACAGCCAACAGCACTAAAACTCAAGTTTTGAACAAAGCTTACCCAGCCCGCCTGTTTCCTCCCTAAGGTCCCTCACAGCCTTCCTGCACAGAGCAACCAGACAGCACTATGCTTGGGGCCACTTTAAACAGTGAAATCAACCAGGAAAAAAAAAAAGCACAAAACTGTGTCACAATACTAAACCATGAAGAACGTGCCCCAGACAGACTGTGCAAAAGACCCTCGTTTCCAGTGTGGGAGCTGAAACAAGAGGGCAGGGCCTGCTGTGACCTCAGCCAGGGTCATGAGAGTGCGGGTGACTCAGGCTTTCTGAGGCACTGCAGGGTCACTTGCCTAAGTCACACAAACACACAGATACAAAGCAGGGGAGCTGGGATCTGAACCCATGCTGTCTGGCCCCAAGGTCCTGGCCCCAAAGGCAAGAATCGCATCCTGGGAATGATACAGGGCTCCAGACACAGAGGGGAGGGCTTTGAGAACTCGGGGCTCACGTCAGTCAGTTTTCCCTTCTCTCGTGGATCTCGGCCTCTCAAATCCTAGCTGTCTTAGTCCGTCTGCTACCTTCACACACAGTGTTTCTCTTTTGTCCTTTAATTGTATATCTTCGATGGTTCTGATTGGAGAGCTAGTCTCAAGCAAGGTACTCATTCACAGCCAGAATAGAAGACTTTATTCAGCTGTTTTTTTT
>NW_011442454.1:0-962 GCF_000754665.1 Bison bison bison | reverse complement strand
TCTGTCCATGGGATTCTCCAGGCCGGAATACTGGAGTGGGAAGCCTATCCCTTCTCCAGTGGATCTTTCCAACCCAGGGATTGAACCAGGGTCTCCTGAATTTCAGGCAGATTCTTTACCAACTGAGCCACCAGGGAAGCCCTGTCTTCTGTTAGTTTCCCCATATATTTACATTCCCAAAGTTTTCCAGGCCTAAAAGCCTAAACTTCTTTTCCTTTGTCTTCTCAATTTTCTCCACAAATGTATTATTATTTGTTAAGATGCTATATAAACCCCATGTTCTAATAGCACTTCGAATTTCTCATCACTAAATTTCTACCATGAGTGTTAGTTAATTGTTTTTTCTCTTGCTGATCTATTTTTGTCAGTTTAATTTGCTAGGATCCAGTCAAAACCTAGGAAGACAGAGGAAACTTTTTTCTTTCCTCTCTCCTATAGTGTATATATTAAAAAAATACATATCAAATAATCCTATATATTATTTATGGAGACATATATATGTAAATAAAAATATAAAAAGAGGGATATTCACTATTGTAGTAAGGACGATTGTTAAGATAAATGGTTGTTACCAAGCCCCTGTTTGGGTTCTCTGAGTCATACAGGAACAGAGATAAATAGGATAAGAAAAAGTTGCTGTACTTGTAGCATTTTATTTCTCAAAAACATAAGTAAGAACTGCTTTAATATAAAAAGAAACTTGACAAAACATTTTAGAAGTAAATAGATTAGAAAATAAGTTAAAATGTAGGGAATTAAATTTACATAATCAATACACTTAATAGAAGAAATACTGGAGGTGGTCTGAAACAATTACAGAATAGTAATGGGAACACAGCTGGTATATAAGCTATTTTGATTTTTTTGTTCCATAATCTTTATTATAAACTTTATCAAGCCAGGCTTCAACAGTATGTGAACTGTGAACTTCCAGATGTTCAAGCTGGATTTAGAAAAGGCAG
>NW_011442453.1:0-962 GCF_000754665.1 Bison bison bison | reverse complement strand
GTCTCTGCTTTTTAATATGTTGTCTAGGTTGGTCATAACTTTTCTTTCAAGGAACAAGTGTCTTTTAGTGTCCATCTTTTAATACCATCAATCCTCTATTTCTGAGGTCTTCCTTTTCCCTCCTCTCCTCATTTCTTTGCTGTTTGGAGGTATGCCTTTAAGTAATTTTTAAAAAAGAAGTGAACAGGAATAACATGTTTTTCTAACCCTAGCCTACCTAGTACAAACTGGCTGAGTGTGATTCTTATGTTATAATTCATTTCAGAGTAGAAATACGAGAACTACCTGATTTATTTCCTTCATAGAAATCCCATGTTTTTCTTTCTTTTTTTTTGAAACATGTATATTACCATATGTAACATAGATGATCAGTGCAAGTTCAAAGCATGTAGCAGGGCACTCAAAGCTGGTGCTCTGAGACAACCCAGAGGGATAGTGTGGGGAGGGAGGTGGGTATGGGGTTCAGGATGGGGGGACACATGTGCACCCATGGCTGATTCATGTTGATGTACGGCAAAGCCCACCACAATATTGTAAAGTAATTATCCTCCAATTAAAATATATTAATTAAAAATCATTGAATACATATAGTATTATTCTCTTTATTCAGATAATTTCTAAAAAGGTGATAGCACTTTTTTCTATGAATGGCATTTAATTGATTAGGAAACTAGCAGACCTTTTCAATCTGTATATTTATGAGTCCTTCCCATCTGAGCACATTTAATTTTTGTCTTATCTTTGGTTATGGCTGCTATTTCTTTTCTTCTAATATAGTTTTCAGAAATGTTAACCATCTGCATATTAGCTATTTATTTTCTTTTTTCCAGTTTTCTCATGGTTTTTATCTTTTTCTCTTTGCAGTCTGGTAGTGCATGGACATGACTGAGTGACTTCCCTTTCACTTTTCACTTTCATGCACTGGAGAAGGAAATGGCAACCCACTCCAGTGTTCTTGCCTG
>NW_011442452.1:0-962 GCF_000754665.1 Bison bison bison | reverse complement strand
GGTGAAAGAGGGAAAGTGAACTTTCAAGGCAAATGAACTATTTGTCTTTCCCTGATTTAAGAGTGTTGTCCAGAGAAACAGAACCAATGGGGTATATATCAATAAAGAATCCCTCTCTCTCTAGGGCTTGCCTGGTGGCTCAGCGATAAAGAATCTGCCTGCCAGTGCAAGAGACACAGATTTGATTCCTGGGTCAGGGAGACCCTCTGGAGAAGGGCATGGCAACCCACTCCAGTATTCTTGCCTGGGAAATCCCATGAACAAAGGAGCCTGGCAGACTGCAGTTCATGATGTAGCAAAGAGTCAAACACAACTGAACAACTGAGCATGCATGCACATCTCTCTATATATATACATACAGATTGACTAACTGTTTCACACATATATTTGAAGAGATCACACAGGCAAAGGTATTAATATATGAGATCTGCTCTTCATAAGGAATTGGCTCCTGCACCCATGGGATCTGGGAGCTCCCACCTGCAGTCTGCAGACCCTGGAGAGATGATGGTGCAGGAGCCCAATGGCTGCCAGCTGGAGGATTGCATCTTGCTGGGGGAGGCAGGACTTTTTTTCTCTTCAGGCCTTCTGCTGCCTGGGGGAGGCCCACTCACAGATGAAATTCATATGCTTTACCCAAAGTTCCCCAATATAAATGTTGACCTCACCCCTCCACATCCTCCAGGTTGGTGATTAAGTTCACCACTTCCCTTGAGGCATGTGAGCTCTCTCCTTGAAATGGAAAAACTTGAAATGGAAAAAAAATTAGGAAAAAGTGATGCTCCTTATAAATTCTGAGCAAATAGACCCTGTTTCAGTAGCGTTACTGCACCTGTAATTCCCACTGATCAGAGGACCCTACAAAGGTCTCGGTCAGCAACAGCCACACCACCATGCGTCTGTGAAGGAAAAAAGTGTTTTTCATTTTTTTTTTTTTTAATTTTTCAGCACTTTATTTATTT
>NW_011442451.1:0-962 GCF_000754665.1 Bison bison bison | reverse complement strand
TCCTTTCCTAATAATTAGAGATAAAAGGACAGATACGATATAGTCAGTAATCCAGAATGGATAGTTTCCTGACAGTATTTTTTTTTTCATTTGATAACCTCCCTTCTGTTGAAGGTAATGAATTCTCAAGCACTCAGAGAGGTGGAACTCATTTGGTTATTCCTAGTTCACTCTGCCCCAGATCTCCCTCATCTAATCTGTCTTAGATGGTCAGGAATTGTTCAGCAGTAGCTGACGAATTATTTATTATTTCTGGCACAATGCTCAGAACCCACTGGGAAAATTCCATACTGGGTTCTACACAGCCAATGGAAGCATTCTTGAGCACATATTTTATAATCCTGCAGGGCTTGTTTTACAGCAGCTATTTATTCATTCTATCATCTCAAATTTACTAGTTAAAACCTGTGATCTGGCAGATACTAAGCAGTTTTCCCTGCCCATCTGGGATCTGGATTAAATTCTAAATGCAACTCCTCTGAAAACTAAAGACTAGCATAACCTAAATCCTACTGACATTTACAGGCAGGAGTAATCACTTCTAAATGGGAAGTCCAGAAAGGTATCATGGAAGAACTAAGTTGGAATAGGTTGGAAGTGCCTCAAAAGGCAAAGATGTGAAGGAAATTAATTCCTACATATTACAGGCAGAATGAAGGCAAAAATCCTAAGTGTAATGTTACAGAAAGTAAGTGAGTAGGTAGGAGCCATTCAAGGTTGCCTAGAAAGCTGGATATAGCAAGGAAAGCAAAAGAGATTCCACTGTGAAAACAGGCAGGGCCTAACAAAGAAGGTCAACTCTCCAAGGTAGCTGAATCATTAATACAGGCAGCGGAAAGCTCCTAAGCAAAGGAACAAATTTAGTATGATAAACTTTCAAGTGTTTTGAATTGACTAGTGAGCATAACTGCAGGTACAAAATTCAGTTAATAGAAGTAGGTATAAGGTTTTTTTTTTTTTTC
>NW_011442450.1:0-963 GCF_000754665.1 Bison bison bison | reverse complement strand
TGCATAAAATTAATTGTAGTACATACTGTAGTACTGTATTAATCACATATCCACCTCCTGTTGCTACTGTGGTGAGCTTAAGTGAGGAGTTTGTCTCACCAGTAAGTTCGTATGGAAGTAAGAAGTGATCTCTTTCAGTTCTCTTGTATTTTTCACTGTGTTCAGTGCAATAGCATAAACCTTGACTAACAACACAGAACCCATGTGAACTGCCACTAGGAATGTTGAAAGTGCTCCCAAGAAACAGAAAAAGACAACATTGCAAGAAAATGTTTGATTGCTTGAAATGTACCATAGATCGGGGTCTACAGCTATAGCAGCTGTGGTTTCCCACCATTTCAAGAAAAATAAATCCACTATAATGACCATTGTAAACCACGGAAAGGAAATACGTGGAGCCTTCACTGCATCTATAGCAGCAGACACAAAAGCCCTGTGCTTTTTGGAAAATATCTTTTTGTCTTGTATTGAAAATGCAACCTTTATGTGTATGGAAAGTTGTCATAAGACATAAATAATTAAAAATGTCAAGGTAATAGGAGAAGCAACTTCTGCTGACCAAGAAGTAGCACACGAGTTCACAGACACCATTAAAGACATCATTGAGGAGGAAAGATATCTACATGAACAGGTTTTTAACATAGAGGAAATTGCCCTACCAGAGAGAAAAATTCCACAAAGTACATTTATTAGTAAAGAAGAGAAGTGAACAAACACCATGATTTAAAGAAGGAAGGGAAATCTACAGTTTTGAGCAAAGGCAGTCCAGTATATGATAAGAAGTGCCCTTGTCTGTAAAGCTGCTAACTTTCAGCTCTTGAAGGGAAATGATAACACCAGCTGCCTGTCTTTTGGTTGTATATGCATGCATGCTAAATCATGTGTCCAACTCTTTGCGACACTATGGACCATAGCCCACCAGGCTCCTCTGTCTATGGGATCCTCCAGGCAAGAATACTGGAG
>NW_011442449.1:0-963 GCF_000754665.1 Bison bison bison | reverse complement strand
TGGGAAAGATTGAAGGCAAAAGGAGAAGGTTGGATAGCATCACCGACTCAATGGACATGAGTTTGAGCAAGCTCTGGAAGATGATGAAGGATAGGGAAGCCTGGCATGCTGAAGTCTGTGGGGTTGCAAAGAGTCAGACACGACTGAGAGACTGAACAACAACAACACTATCCCATTCTGTGTATATGCCACATTTTGTTTATTTACCCATTGATGGACACTCAAGTTGCTTCCTCTTAGATGTTCTGATAGTGCCACTGTAAACATAAGTGTACAAATATCTGTGTGAGTTCTTGCCTTCAGATCTTTGGGGTATATACCCAAACATGGAATTGCTGGATTGTATAGCAATTCCATGTTCAAATTTTGAGGAACTGCGATGCTCTGTTATACCATTTTACACTCCCACCAACAGTGACAAGAGATTCTTTTTCTCCATGTTCTTGCACCTGATTCTTGATGTCTGCAACTAATTAAAGTCTTTGTCAAAGTACCATGCACAGTTCAGGCCAAGCCAACACTGGCCATAGCCTGGAACTGTTCTGCACTCAGGAACAGATTGGCCACAAGCCTCTGGCAGAATGCATGCTCCTCAATCTCCATCAGCAAGAAATGGCGCTAGATGATAACATGAGAAGGATGCTGCCCACACATCACTCAGCCCTGAGTAAAAGCGCCTCTCATGACCCTCCCCTTCTGTGCAGGGAAAAGACACTCTAGTACCATAATCTGACATTGCATTCATTCCCTTTTAAAGGACATTTGGTAGCAGCAGCAACGAAATCAAAGGCAAATAAAAGGTTTTATGTTTCTGACTGAGTCTGCTTCATGAATACCCAGAATTTCTAGTGAAGTTCATCTGACAAAAATAGTCTTTCCTTTGAGCAAAGGTGTGTCACCCCCTTCTGCTGGTCTTCTATGGATCTTGACTGAACTGGTCTCACAGTTGAGATGGCAAAGTCT
>NW_011442448.1:0-963 GCF_000754665.1 Bison bison bison | reverse complement strand
CTGGAGTGGGTTGCCATTCCCTTCTCCAGGGGATCTTCCTGACCCAGGGATCGAACCCTGGTCTCCTGCACTGAAGGCAGAGTCTTTACCTTCAGAGCTCCTTTACACTGAATACTTTAGTGTAAGTATTTGGGACCTACTTACACTAAAAAATTAATTGTTGTTTATTTGAAGCTCAAATGTAACAGGGTGGGCTGCCGTCTATGGGGTCCCACAGAGTCAGACATGACTGAAGCGACTTAGCAGCAGCAGCAGCATCCTGTATTTTATCTGGCAATCCTATTTCTACATCAGTCTGTGGAATTGTAATTATATTGTGAGATAGCTATTTTATAGATGAGGCACAGAAAGGTGAGGTCACTTGCCCAAGGTCACACAACTAATGTGAAAAGCTGTATCGTGAATTAGTGTGGCTCCAGAGCCTGAGTCCTGAAGTCCTGGAGCCAGGAACTTGCCTGGTAGATTCTGTTTGAATGCGCCGCCCAACAAGCTTTCTTGAGGCCCTACCTTCTGTTTTGGCAGCTCAGAGCGGGAGCAAGGATGAGTATTTACACGGCATTAAAACCTGGCAGAATTCACCAGCAGGGCCTCTGGAATCTTCCCACACTCTCTCCTGATTGCTGACTCCCCCGTTAAAGTGAAACCCAGCCAGCACAAGACTAAATGTTCCCCACAAAAACAGTTTTGCAGAAAATTAGATATTGCCTGGAGCTTTCTGTGAGCTGATTAAGGAGAGAACAATTTGATTTTATTAGTGTATATTTTGTACACTTTGGAAGGAGAGCATGAGGACTTTCCAGGGCATTCCATCAGGGGATTAGAGGATTTCTCCCTGATTGCTTTGTGCCTCCTGGCTTTTAAGCAACTTCAAATTGTGTGTGTGTGTCTTTATTTACTGGAGAAGGCAATGGCACCCCACTCCAGTACTTTTGCCTAGAAAATCCCATGGATGGAGGAGCCTGG
>NW_011442447.1:0-963 GCF_000754665.1 Bison bison bison | reverse complement strand
GCTTTGGCTCCATCCCTTCATTCTTTCAGGAGTTATTTCTCCACTGATCTCCAGTAGCATATTGGGCACCTAACGACCTGGGGAGTTCATCTTTCAGTGTCTTATCTTTTTGCCTTTTCATACACTCAGTTAAATCCAGATAAGAGGAAACACTTATGAATGACCTAAAAGCACCTTAAAGTGAAGGAATAAGCACACTAACTTAGAGAAAAATTAAGTGCAAAAACAATGACCTAAGGACCAGAAGATCTGGATTCAGTGGCATCTTCAACATCAATCAGCTGAGAAGGAGGCAGAGCAAGAAAAGGAAGGCAGTCCAGGCATTGGACCCTGGCAGGGTCCCTCTGGAGCTGGACATCCTTGTTACTTAACATCTCTGTGCCATGGTTTCCTGGTAACTAAAAGGCAGGTGATAGCTACCTTACTGCGGAGAAGTACTGGGGAGATTAAATGGTAATTTACATCAAGTAAGTAGCTAACTAACATGTCTGGAGCGAGTGAGCGTGTGTGCATGTGTATTATCATTACCATTACGATATGATCCTCGATAAGTCATTTTCTGGGCTTCAGTTCTTCACCAAAATGAGGAGTAGGGGACTTCCCTAGAAGACTCTGATGCCCCTGCTATCTCTCCAAATTCAACGTTTAAGCAGGATAGACCAGTGTGGGCTACAGAAGTGGAGGAGAGGTGGGTCTTGAAGACAGGCCAAGTAGAACTTGAATGGATCGAGAGGTAATATGGCAAACAGGAGGCTCAGGTGGTCGGGCTGATTCTGATAGATGCTCATCTAGGGTCTCTTCTCTTTTCCTCCTCACTACTAAGTCTGTCTGGGACAGCAACACATCCACTAAAAATACTCACACCTCAGACTCCCTTGCAGCTATGTATTGTCACGTGGCCTCACTTTGGCCTATGAGCTACAAGAGGAAGTATCCTGGTTAGAACTTCTAGGAAAGCTAGGG
>NW_011442446.1:0-963 GCF_000754665.1 Bison bison bison | reverse complement strand
ATCTTCCCAACCCAGGGATTGAAACCAGGTCTCCCGCATTGCAGGCAGATTCTTTACCAGCTGAGCCACCAGGGAAGCCCTAGAAACTCACTGGTGAAAACAATAAGGAGATATTTGATGCTTTTAAGGAAGAGACTTGTGAACTTCCAGAAACTTCTATGGGTGGGATGGACTACCAGCCATTTTCAGAGGTGGCTCCAGCCATAGTTGGGAGTGCAATGAAGTCTTTAAGATCTTTCAAATGAATTAAATCAACTTTCATCACTCACCCAGTCCTAAATAATCCTTGTCCTAAGGACAGGTCACTCAGATTCTTGCATAAATAAGCAGTCTGAAGGAAAAGCTAAAATTAGGAGATAGGTTGAGACCAGAGGTTGAGGCAATGTACAAACTCCTGCTGTGGACTTCGTTATCCCCAAGTCAGCTCCCTCTTTATACCACAGTTCTGTTGAGGCTGAGGTCAGGCTTAGTTCCCAATCAGGGGTCACGTGAGCTTGAAGTCAGATATTTCTCCAGTTAAACCTTCAGATGAGACCTCAGCCTAACCAAGACTTAGATTTCAGTTTGTGAAAGACCTTGAAATGAGACGAGCCAGGAATATCTGTCTCAAAGACCCTAGACAGAGAGAAGCAAGAGGAGCTTAGGCAAAGGAGTTGGTCAGACCATCTGCCAAGCCAGGCTGTGGGTACCTTATACCCCTAAGACATCACCAAGGTGGAGCGGTCTAGAGTTGGGTGGCATAGTCAGCCTAACTCAAAGCCCAGTGATAGCCTCACTCCACCCTACTTATAGATGACCAGTTAAGCTCTCTTCAAATATAAATTTGGAATTTTATAAAAGGAGCTAGCTATAGCTGTCATTATTAAACAGCTACTATGGATGTGAGGGTTGGACTGTGAAGAAGGCTGAGCGCCGAAGAATTGATGCTTTTGAACTGTGGTGTTGGAGAAGACTCTTGAGAGT
>NW_011442445.1:0-964 GCF_000754665.1 Bison bison bison | reverse complement strand
GAAGGTAATGGCAACCCACTCCAGTATTCTTGCCTGGAAAATCCCATGGACGGAGGAGCCTGGTGGGCTACAGTCCATGGGGTCGCGAAGGACTCTTCTTCATATAGTATTTTATCTTATCCTGTAAACAACTTACCAAAAGATTGTCTTACTTTTACAAAAAGAAAACTGAAATGGAAAGATTTAAGATAATTAAGCCACGCTACTCAGCTAGTAAATTGCAGAGCTAAGATTCAAACCTGCACCTATACTTTCCCTAAATTCAGGAGTATTCTACTTCAGCACACTTCCCATGGTTGGCCTTTGCCTTCTGGAAGACACTTGTCTTGATGTTTGTATTGTTTCCTGAGCAGGAACAGGCAGTGGTGGGCATGACACACTTTTCTTCATCCTCACTCACTTCTGGCCCCAACAGTACCTGATGTCCCACTGAAAGATAAAGGTTTTTCCAACCACAGTGGTTCTTGTCCCCAGGCCCATTAGAGGGAAGGTTGACCTGCCACACTGCCCCCGCACCACCTTGGGACAAGGCACTTCCCACTCTCAGAGACCCCAGAACCTCTCCAGAGTCCTGTCTTTCTCTTGACTCTGCAGAGCTGCTCCTTGGAGGTGACGTTGCAGAAAGGAAGGATCTGGGTTTGAGCCCTGTGGAAGTTTCCACTAGACTACTATGGCTCCAACTTAATTCATCTGGAAAGTGGAGCCAATTCTTCTCCACCTTCCTATCCATCTAGAGAAGGACATTGCAAAGGCCATGGAGAGCGGACAGTCTTCTAATTTGGTAACAGTTTTTCTTCTTAGGATGAACAGGATCCTTTCAGGGGCAAGGAAACTATAAGTTCAGGGTTGAAATGCTTAAATGCTTGAGAAATAGGAAAACAGCCAGATGATCCTCTTAATAAACCAGTGTTAGTCAAACGGCCTCATACAAGCTTGGAAGCCCCAGCAAAGCCAGATGACTTTC
>NW_011442444.1:0-964 GCF_000754665.1 Bison bison bison | reverse complement strand
CTGTATTTCCAATTTTAACTTTTTCAATGAGCATGTGCAGTTTTTATAATTAGAAAAAGAGTTATGAAGGTGAAAATGGTAAAATTATGTTTCTCCTTTCTTTTTAGTTGAGATAGGGGCTCTTGGATCTTGAAGTTCCTCATTTGCTTTCTGTTCCCTCTTACTTCTGAGAAGCACCTGGTATAAGTGTCAGAACTCTGTGGATCCTGGCTGAGAAGCTTCCCCTCTCTATGCTACCTCCTTGCCACTCTATCTTCTTAGGTAAATTTATGCTGTATTTCTATCTTTGGTCACAGGTGGCATTTCATAATTATTGATGCTTTCTAAATATTCTCCCATTAAAATGATCTTAATTTTTCAAAAATGGCAACAAACAAAACTTTCAAAGAACACTATTAAATGAATTCCTTATTCTGCTTTTTAAATGTACAGGTATAAAAAATATAGGAAGGATATACCCTCAGATGAATTTGCTAGAGACTCACAAATTTACATTTCATTTATTTATTCATTTAACAAATATTTACTAGTTGCCTACTATGTGTCAGCCAAAATCAATTAATCCTTCTCAGCATCTCAGACTTTTCTTCTGAGACTCTGTTTTCTATTGTCTGCTGATATTGACCATTTGGACTGAGGCAAATCATTGTCCAACCATATGGGCATAACTCTGCATAAACACATACTCATCACTTTTGACCAGTTTATCCTTTAATCCTGGAGGCTCACCATGTAATGTGGAGACAGTATGAAAACACAGGAAAAGTGAAGAATTAAAGTCAGAAAAACTTTTGCAGTAATAGCCCTTTTCTTATTTCAAAACATTTGTAACTGATGAAAAGAATTCTTGGTTAGGCAAGAAGTAGAATAATAATATCGTTTCAAATGCAAGACATACCTATACCAACCAAAGTTGAGAGTCATAATAGCCATTGTGCATTTGACAACCGTTGATGTAGGTGAT
>NW_011442443.1:0-964 GCF_000754665.1 Bison bison bison | reverse complement strand
TCAAAAAAAAAAAAAAATTCCTAAATAGAAAAAAAAAAAACAAAAAAAAAACACACCTGCCTGAATATGATGGAAGGGGCAGCTTGAACCTGGACTTTATGAAGGGGAATGACTGGCCCCAGGTGCTGAAAGGAGGATGATACGCATTTTCCTGGATGGTTATCAAATCCAGATGTGACCAAATCTCTAAGGACAGGCTCTTTTCTTATCCTGAGCTCACCTCGGAGGTGGGCACGTCATAGTATAGTAATAAGAACTGGGATCTTTACGACACTTGGGTGGAGAGACAGAGAAAAGGTGCTCCCCTAGACACCAGCTTAATAAAGATCCCCAACCCCATTTCCGATCAGTACTTATCTCCCTGCTCCCCTCAGTCTCACCCACTGCCTCTTCCTCTCAGGTTCTTTCTTCCCT
Source organism: Bison bison bison (assembly GCF_000754665.1). Lineage (NCBI taxonomy): Eukaryota > Metazoa > Chordata > Mammalia > Artiodactyla > Bovidae > Bison > Bison bison. The sequence continues at coordinate 550 of NW_011442443.1, read as the reverse complement.
TTCTAGAGCAGTTTGTCTCTTTCCCTTGGCACCCTCACACCTCCTGCCTCAGCCTGCACAGCAACGCTTCTCAGAGTGTGGTCTCCAGATCTTCTGGATCAGATTCACATGCCGAACTACTGACAATGCCACCCAGGACCTGGGGAGGAGGGGCCAGGAATAGGCGTCACTAGCAAACTCTCAGCTTATTTACAGTTGTCCTGAAGTCTGAAGGCTAAATGTGGAGAGTCGCCTTTGACACCATCCATTGGATCTAGCTCTCTGGAGCCAGGTTGATGGGCTCAAGCAGTACGAAGCATGGTGACCTGTCGCTATAAATGCAAAGATCTTGGCATGCTCGAGTCAGCAAGGGGCCAGGGTGTGGCCACTCCAATACTGAGTTCAGTCTCTGGGATGAAAGAAGAACCCCCCCTAATGTGCTTTGCACTTGGTAGACCTGAAGTGAAGTGAAAGTTGCTCATTTGTGTCCGACTCTTTGCGACCCCATGGACGATATAGTCCATGGGATTCTCCAGGCAGAATACTGGAGTGGGTAGCCTTTCCCTTCACC
>NW_011442442.1:0-964 GCF_000754665.1 Bison bison bison | reverse complement strand
TTTCAACACATTTTGCTCCCCAATATTTCTCCTTTAGCAATTTATTTGCACCCAAGACTTCAGCTATGCCCTCTATGGAAACCATCCAAATGTCTGTCTCCACAACAGGTGTCTCCAGAACTACAAATCAGTGTTTGCCATTGCTCATTGGCATCTCCACTTCCCTGTCTCACTACAAACTTAAATCAGCAAAATTGTAAGTGACTGAACTCATCTTCCATTCCCTGAACAATTTTCCCTCATTCCCTTGGAATGCCAAGACAATCCTCCTAAAATAGACAATCCTCTATTTTAGGTGCTCTGTTCAAAATTTTTCTAAAGCTGCTTTAATGGGTAAATATACTCTCATTTCAGTGGAATGGGATGAAGTCACACCAGATGAACTATATTTGAGGAAAATGCTACACTGGAGATAATGATCCATTTATAATACCACAACAAACAATTTTGCCACATTTGGTATTTGATTTGGGATATATAGATGCAGATATAGATAAAAGGATAATTTGATAGATTTCAAATTTTTCCAAAAAATTTAGAATTGCTTAGACACTACAGAAAAAAGTGGGAAATAATGACTATAATGCTAGTAGCTTCTATGCTTGCAGTGCAAAATCATCTGCATGTTTGTAATTATTAGTATTCTGCATGTTTATAATCCTCGATCTAATTCTCAGAGTGAGGTGACAGCAGTGATATTCACAGAGATGCTGGAGGAAGGGAAGCTGCACAGGTAAATTGAAGTCAGCTTGTGAGAACATTAAAAACTGGGCAGGGCATATCAAAAAACACAGCTTCATCTTTGACTCTTCCTCCCTTCATCCATTCACGAGGTGTCCTATAATATCTCTCACTGCTGCTGCTAAGTCGCTTCAGTCGTGTCCGACTCTGTGCGAGCCCACCAGGCTCCCCCCGTCCCTGGGATTCTCCAGGCAAGAACACTGGAGTGGGTTGCCATTTCCTT
>NW_011442441.1:0-964 GCF_000754665.1 Bison bison bison | reverse complement strand
GATGAGATGGCTGGATGGCATCACTGACTTGATGGACGTGAGTCTGAGTGAACTCTGGGAGTTGGTGATGGACAGGGAGGCCTGGCCTGCTGCGATCCATGGGGTTGCAAAGAGTAGGACACGACTGAGCAACTGAACTGAACTGAATATGACAGAACATGTAAGTAACATGTCCCATGGATTATTGTATCTCTTCAAATGTCAATAAGACCCTCAGACCATTCAAGATTGAACTCCCAGTCTCTCTCATGCTACTCAAACATGGCCTTCCTCCCATTTTAGCCATCTTAGGAAATGGCTCTCTCATTCATACATTTATGATAACTAGATACTAAGGAGTCATTGCCATCTCACTCACTTTCAACTAACATAGGCAGTCTCTCAAAAAGTACTAATGGTTTTGCTTTCGATTATCTCTCCATATTCATTTTCTTAAATCTCCTACTACCTATACCACCCTTTTAGAAATTCAGCTATTTTAAAAAACCTGTTTTTTGAATCCACTTTTGTCCTCTTCTAATACATCACCCTCATAGCAGCCAAGTATTTTTGAAGGTAAATTCAATGATATCAGCTTCCTATCTTAAAACTCGCAGGGCTTTCTCATTCTTCCTTTTATAAAGAAATGAAATCTCTTTATGGTGCCGCTGTAAAGAATCATCATTCTACTCTCTGCTTCTATGGTATCTTAAATGAAATCATGTGGTTTTTAATCCTTCTGGGACTGGCTAATAGTGGCCATCAGAAGGTGAGTATCTTATACAGATGGCTGATAAACACATGAAACGATGCTCAACATTTTTCATTATTAGAGAAATACAAATCAAAACTATATGAGATATCATTATACACCAGACAGAATGACCATCATTAAAAAGTCTACAAACAATAACTGCTAGAGAGAGTGTAAAGAAAATGGAACCCTCTTGTATTGCTGACAGGAATGTAAATTGACACAGCCACT
>NW_011442440.1:0-964 GCF_000754665.1 Bison bison bison | reverse complement strand
TGACTGAGCAAATTCACTTTCACTTTCTTTCACCGAAAAATATTGGAATAAATTGAGGGGTGAATGTTTTTCTTCCTTTGTGCTCCTAAATTCTGGATGGTAAATTCAAGAACTGCTTCAGTGGGAAGTTGAGCATAACTGCCCTTGGTCCTACAGAGGAGGATGGAACTGTGTCAGAGAGGCTGCAGGGAGAGGTGTGTGCCCGAGGCGTATCACAGAAGGCACATCCAGTTGCTGTTTCATGTTAATATCTGCACTGTACCTTCTTCTTTAGAACATTCCAGGAAAATCTTGAAGAAAGATGGGTATCAGCTTGGCTCTGGGAAACAGCTTGAGACTGGGACAGAGTAGCAAATGCAAAGTCACAGTTTGAAACCTATCTACCAATAAAAGCTCACATGTGGACTAAAGGCTTAATGAGAGATTAAGCAGTAGTAGTACTATAGGGATAGGATAAGTGAGCACTTTGTTGGGCTTTTTCTTTCATTGAGAAGAAAAATAAAAACATTGTAAGGAGAATAAACAAAAAAGAGAAGGATGGGAGAAAGCAAACAAAGATCACATCATTTCTGCCAATCATAACCCTAAAGTGGGATGGCAGTTCTTAACAATTTTGAAGTTTATGTCCACTCTAGTATTTTATGTATGTAGACTTTATGATTTATTTTCATATCTCATCTCATTTCATACGCACAGAACCTTTGTGAGATATGTTTGGCAGGAACTGCCATCTTATTTTTTAATGAAAAAGATAGAAACTTAAATTATTTCCCCTGATTTTCTTCCCAGGTTTAAAAGAACTTATTTTTTCTAACTAAAAAATAATAAAGAAAAATACTAGGAGTTACACTTATTTATTAATGAAACACAGCTAAAGCATGTGAAATCTTTGTTTTCACATTTATTTGATCAAAAGACTGAGATATAATAGTGTGTGTGTGTGTGTGTATATATATATATATAT
>NW_011442439.1:0-964 GCF_000754665.1 Bison bison bison | reverse complement strand
TGTGAATTGCCTATCTGTGTCTTTTGCCCATTTTTCTCCATCAGTATTATTCTTTGTTTATTGACTGTAAACATTTTTAATGTTGACTGTTAGCTCTTTATCTGTTATCCAGGTTGCAAATATTTCTTTTCATTTTGCTTCTTGCCTTTGAGTTATTATATGTGTATTTCTAATTTTTATATTGCCAAATCCATACATTTTTATTTAATTTTTAATCTATCAACATTTTCATTCAATTTTTCCTTTTATGTCAAATTTAGAAAAATCTCTCCTGACCTAAGATTATATGTTCATCTATATATTTTCCCTAATTTTTTACACTAAATTCCTATGGTTTAATTAAATGCAGTTTAAGCTAATATCCAAATCAAAAGATACAAGTTATCAGGGGGAAGATTTTGATTCATTGCATGAATGAAATTTCTAATGATTTAAACATGGACAATAAAAGAAGAGATTGACCACTGTGGAAGTAAACTAATCTCATTGCTTCACCTTCCACCAGGTTTTAAGAATTACCTGGCATTCTCTAAGTGCTCAATTAACATTTGCTGAATAACGATGGTACAAGAGACCTTCACAGTGCCTTTCAACACTGCTTCTCTGACTTGGTTTGGTTTCCAGCTCATGCCATCTCCACAGATCCTTCCAGAATTGGAGACTGTGCTCTCAAGGGTGAGGCAGGCAAGAGGGCTGGATGACACAGAGACAGCTGATATCAGGGGTCTGCTTCTCAAATCTCACCCTCCACATGTGGAGTAAAGATTTGGGGCTTCATCTCTGTTCCTGGGCACTAGGATGGGGGTGATATAAGTAAATAAGCCAGTCTTAGCCAAAGGGATATACAAGGAGCTTGTTGAGCTATTTCAAACCCCGAAAGATGATGCTGTGAAAATGCTGCACTCAATATGCCAGCAAATTTGGAAAACTCAGCAGTGGACACAGGACTGCAAAAGGTCAGTTT
>NW_011442438.1:0-965 GCF_000754665.1 Bison bison bison | reverse complement strand
GTCTTTTTAGGCCCCATGCTCTGACTGCTGGGGAGCTGTTCTGTATCACAGTCCACCCCCCACCGCAGCGCCCAGTGCTCTGGGCTCGTCTTCACTCGTCTTTGAGAACTCCTGCTCCCAACGTCTAGGCTGATTCCCTCCCTCAGGATGAATCCCCCTCCTCTCTATCACAGGGAGGGGCTGCAGCTGGGGCTCCTCTAACCCGAGACACCCTGCTCCTGTGTGAGCACCGTCCCACCTCCGGCAGCTGCTCTGCTCCCTACAGGAGTCCCAGGTGAAGGTTATCTTCTCCTGAGGGTTTCTCCCAGGGCAGATTTAGGAACAACAGGAGAGACGTGTCCACCGCCAGGATGGATGGGCAGCCCTGGAGAGGGGTAATGAGCTCCCCGTTACTGGAGGTGCGCACAGAGGAAGGGTGCATTTGGAGAAGCAGAGAGGCCTTGGAGGCCAAGAGATCTGGGCTGAGTCCCGGTCACATTGCTTGCAAGGAGTCTGACCTTCAGCAGTGACTTGTACTCACTGAGCCTCGGCTTCTTCATCTAGAAAATCAGGCAAAATAAGTTCCCATGTCCCAGGGTTGTCATGGAGACAAAAGGACATAAAGTGTGCAAAGCACTGAGCAGGGAGTGCAGAGTATCATTGCAGGAAGGGAGGAAGCTGGGTTATGACACCCCGAGCCATCTACGATTCCAAACGGCTGTAGTTGTAGACCTTGAGATCCAATAATTCAATTATCCTAAGATTATAAGATTTCCTAGGATTCTAAGACTTTAAAATTTATGATTCTGTTATTCTTCTCATCTAAGTCTCCTCAGGAACATAGGCTGTGTGATTCGAATTCTAAACCTGTCCCTTCATTGGTGCGGCGGCTCAGCCATGGGCTGTCTGCTCCACGGGGAGTGTTTATCTCTGCTCTCTTTCCACTTCAGATATTCCATCTTTATTCCCCCCTGGCCCATTGCTAC
>NW_011442437.1:0-965 GCF_000754665.1 Bison bison bison | reverse complement strand
GAGTCGGTGATGCCATCCAGCCATCTCATCCTCTGTCGTCCCCTTCTCCTCCTGCTCCAAATTCCTCCCAGCATCAGAGTCTTTTCCAATGAGTCAACTCTTCGCATGAGGTGATCTCTGTAAAATAATGCTTACTTTTCCTTTAGCCATTATGATGACTAAATACTTCAAAGATAAATACAGATAATTAAATAGTTATTAAAAACGTAGCTCTTTTAATAGAGAAGACTCAGTTTTCTTAAGTAATCAGAGATCTGATAAAGGCAATATAAAATACAATAAATTATTTTGATAGATCTAGAATCTTTTCTTTCCAGGCAGAATAGGGTATGTCTGAACATTCTTTTCTAACCTCAGGTCTTTCTCCAAATTTCTTATTTGAGCTTCAGCTTCTAATTGTACATCAGTGGCCAGCTGAACTGCTTACAGTAGACATACTGTAGCAGGTGTTCATTTCCCTTCTTTGTACTAGTGACTGATAAACAATTTCTCAAACACATTAAAACAGCCATGCCTTTCAGTGTACTTGTATTTACAGGGCATGCCACATCTTTGATATATAAGGGTCACCTCTCTCCACATAGACAGAGGTCAATGGCCAACTGGATATTTCCCCCACAGATGCCTCTTCCCCAAAACCCAGTTCTTTAATCTCCTGGCTCACTTGCCAATTCTTGGTACACAAATTGATTCCTGTACACAAAGGGTAAAGGGAGATTGAAAAAAGAAGCAGACCGTAAGTGGCAGTTTTAATCAGCAAGGAAACTTACTAAGTAGCCACAGTATGACTAGATCTCTGCATACACCTGCCAGAATCTTAGTTTATATAAAGATATTAACTGGGCTTAGTCATGTATATCATACTTCAGTATTCTTGCCTTGAGAAGCCCATGAACAGTATGAAAAAGTAAAAAGATAGGACACTGAAAGATGAACTCCCCAGGTTGGTAGGTGCCCAATATAGT
>NW_011442436.1:0-965 GCF_000754665.1 Bison bison bison | reverse complement strand
TGTTTTTAAATTTTAAGGTACTACTTGAATAAAATATTTCTTAAGATTTGTTTTTGTCTCTATTTCATACTGGCTTTTTGGAGGGAATTGAAATCAAGACTTTTAAAATTTGCAGTAAAATTAATTACAAATCATTAAAAATACTCTTTTAGAAACTAATTAAAATAACCTTTCTTGTTCTAATCATTTTGCTATTTTGAAATATGTTAGTCATTCAAATTTTCATGTTTACTCTGGCATGACTCTTGCTTTTTGAAGACCTTTTTTAACCATGGGGTAATTTTTACTTTTGAATTAGGCTTGGTCCTTCCTAAAAAGATTCTATCAGGTATTCTAATACAATTAAAACTATATTCAGAGCTAACAATGACATATTATTTCCATTTTATTCCAAGAAATGAATTTTCCATTGGGAAGAATTACAAATATATAAACAATGACCTTAATATACTATGGACTGTAAATATAGTACTGTGTAATAGGAAACATAATCTGAAAATAAAGCTCAATTATAAGAATAAAACAAAAGCTCATGAAAGCATTTAAAAAACAATCTATCTTTTATTTCAACATGCAAACTAGATCATTGAAGATAATTATTATGTAATTTCAATCGATTTGGAGGGAAATATTACTATGATAAGGTAACTTTTATTATTAAAGTTTTAAAACCAAGGAAATACAAATACATTGATGGGATCATATACATATAAATATATGCATGCATATCAGATATATGCACATATTTATAATTTATAATTGTAAAAATATAACCAGTAGTTGTTTGACCCTTTATATGGATAGAAAATAATTATATTGAAAGATGATAGGGAGTAAACAATATTCACTACATATAGTTCATAGGCTATAATGTTTAGAGTATTATTTTAAAATCCTTCATTAAAAATGAAATTTAATGGTTATATATGGATGGAGGAGCCTGGAAGGCTGCAGTCCATGGGGTC
>NW_011442435.1:0-965 GCF_000754665.1 Bison bison bison | reverse complement strand
TTGTTGTCTTTGAAATTAATAGTATTCCCTTAAACAAGGCCCCTGGAGCATTATTCATCTAAAAATAACCACTGTCAAATCCTAAATAAGTCTGCTGCTGTGTCTGGGAACTTTTCGTATGTGTTCGCGATCCACAGATAGAATTGAAAGACCCTTTGCAGTGAGACACATATAAAGCTATAGGTGAGTTAAATGATGGAAATAGAGAATGAGGGGTGGGTAGCCAACCATTTCCTCTCTGAATTCATTTTAACAAATATCCGTGTTGTTTCTGAAAAGGCTGTGTCTGGGAATTTTAGTTGTTAGAGCTTCTTAGGTAAGATAGATAGCTTTGGATCTGGGTTTGGGCTATAGCTTGTGTACTCACTGGTGGGATGACCCTGAGTGGGCCATCTCATCTCCATGGGTGTCGTGAACCCTGACTATAGAGATAAGAATGGCAAGTCTCACAAAGACACCTTCAGAATTCATTGACACAGTGCCTGTTAAGTGCTTGGCATAGTGCCTGGCATGGTCTATACATTTAATGGATGGTGGCAGTTATCATTGTTAAACTGTTCATATTGAAATGCCTGATTTCTTCAGTTGTAAATGAGAATTAGCAGAGGAAAAAATCTTTGCTTGTGGAGCTCTTTGGTTACCATGTGTTGCATTTTGTTTGGTCTTTAATAGGCTGTTGATAATAATCACTATCTATGCTGCTCTGGGACCTGGGGGTTGCATTTTTACACAGTTTCCGCTGACTTTGATCCACAGCAAGAGTTATGTATACTCAGTTTCAGTGCTATCTGAGCATGAGTGGAGTCTTCAGATTGCCCTTGACCCTTTGACAACATGACTGATTATTCTGATTTATAGTCTCCAAATGATAAAGCAAGTCCACAGAATCTCACTGATCCCACTTATTCTTCAGTTCAGTTCAGTCGCTCAGTTGTGTTCGACTCTTTGCGACCCCATGAATCACA
>NW_011442434.1:0-965 GCF_000754665.1 Bison bison bison | reverse complement strand
GGTTTCAACTTCCTTCTCCAGGGGATCTTCCTGACCCAGGGATGAACCTGTGTTTCTCGCACTGGCAGGCGGATCCTTTGGAAAGGCAGTCTACTCTCTGTGGGTGGGCATGAGCTACTACCATCGTCACCGTCATACACAGACACATGGCTACTTGTTACCTATTATCAGCTTACTGTCTTGCCTCTTCTTTTGCCATTATCCACCCTTTCTGTGCTCTTACCTCATTATACTCACTGCTCCCTGGCCTAACTGGGCTTCCTGAAAACACTAGGGCTTTCTGCATAATGACGACTCTGCCTGGGGTATACCTATCCAGTTGACTTCAAGACCCTAACAGCCCCCATTCAGGTCCCCCAAATATTTGGTTACTTCCCGCAATACTGTATTTGTATATCTCAAATAGCTTTTAGGATAAAGTCCAAAATTCTTAACCCAACTTACAAGGTATTACATGATCTAACTCTGCTTGCATCCTTAGCCTTATCTGCCACTCTCACCTTCTCTCCTAAGCACAGTGATCTTTTCTGAGTTTCTCAAGAGAAGTTCTTCCCCACCTCAAGCCTCCCTTCATACTGTTTTTCTAGTCAGATCATTTCTATTATCTGTCTCCACAACTCTTCATTCACCAACTACTACTTTTTCAAAGAAATCTTTCTAGGCCTCCCAGTCTAGGCTAGGTCTCCTTGTTTTACACAATCAGAGCAGACTTTATTCTATGAAAGCATTTAACAAAAGTATAATTAAATACCTACAGAATGGATTGTTTACTGTCTGACTGCCCCATCAGACAGTGAGCTCAGTAATGTCAAGGGCCACACAGACATAGATCTTTTGGGAAAATATTTTACATCAAATTTTAAGTTGTGTGTATTCCTAGCATATAAATTCCTTGAACCTGTTTCCATTTAATGACACACACAACACACACACACACACACACACACACACACAAAACCTTGTAT
>NW_011442433.1:0-965 GCF_000754665.1 Bison bison bison | reverse complement strand
CTGGGTCGTCCCAGTGCACTAGCCCCAAGCATCCAGTATCGTGCATCGAACCTGGACTGGCGACTCGTTTCGTATATGATATTTTACATTTCAAGTCCTTCTTACCTCCCCTGTGGCTATTTTATCAGCTTTCCAAACAATCTCTTTCCATTCACTCCTTCAATATAGTCTTACAATAAGTAGTATCTTCCTAAAACAGGGTTTCAAATGAAGCGTGCACAATTATCTATTATCCTTTTAGATATGCTATCAAAAAAGTATTTCTGTGATGAAAAATACTAGGGAATCAGCATATTACATCTATCTCTTTACAATATACACTGGCATATTGAGTTATTTGAATGACTGCATGAAAAAGCTGCTTAACTTTGCTTAACCCAGCACGCCCCAAATCTGCTTGAATATTGAACTGTGTGGCTTTGTCACATAATACTATCAATACTCTAAGAATAACTGAAGAATGTTCTTTAGCAAATGCTTTCATAAATCACAATATGACTTCACTTTTCCCCTCCTTTCAAAATTCGATGGTTCAGATTTGCTTATGAAAGGGCGCTGAAGCTCCTTGGGCTTGGTGCGGAGGCCTTTCAGGTCAGGCTTCAGCCTTACTTTGAACTTCACCTTCTTTATCCCCAGTCCACCAATCCATTCATGACTCAGCTACTCTGGACCACTGTCTATGAACCAAAACTGCCTGTACTTTCCCTCTACTTATCTTGCTCTGTGTTCACCATTTAATTTTGCCTGTCTTTCTACAACTATCATATATAGCTGAAATGCAGCATTATCTGTGATGAGATGCTAATTGCTCAGTGCCTCCAGCTGACTCTCTGTGACCCCATGGGATCTAGCTTGCCAGGTTCCTCTGTTCATGGAAATTGCCAGGCAAGAATACTGGAGTGGATTGCCATTTTCTACTCCAGGGGATCTTCCCAACCCAAATATTGAACCCACTTCTCTTGTGT
>NW_011442432.1:0-965 GCF_000754665.1 Bison bison bison | reverse complement strand
GGACAGGGAGGCCTGGCGTGCTGGGATTCATGGGGTTGCAAAGAGTTGGACACGACTGAGCGACTGAACTGAACTGAACTGAAACATTTATAAAGTATAGTCATAAAGTGCTCTTACTCAGGTACTTACCAATATGTACTTACTCATGAGTGATATCATATTTTACATATAGACCTTATTGGGAAAATAAAGGCTTAGTTTAAAAAGAAAAGCCTTTAAAATGTAACTTTCAAGCTTTTCCAATGCCTAATGGAGTGCTTTAAAACCCAAAACCAGGAATCTAGGAATTATTTGCTTCTGGTTTCCAATAAAACTTCATTAATCAACACAAATCACTAAAAATCAGTAAAATGTCATAAAAGCTTGCATTCTATTTTCCTGAAAAACTAACTGTGTGATATCTATAGTGATGGTTAGAAAATGAAATGGATTAGACATGTCCTAAAATACAAATTAGTAGTTCATGGCAAATAGGAAACACATGTATGTCTGTACCTAGGTATAAAATATATGTACAACAGTTGTTTAGCTTGCATGAGAACTTTTTATTCCTTATCATCAATTCATTTATTTATTCCTCTATTTTAAAAGAATCATAAAGTTTATTATTATTACTATCCACTTTTTACAAACAAAGACAATAGGACTTACAGAGGTTAAGAAACTTGCATAAGATAACAAATTAGTAAATGGGGATCAGGGTTTATCCCAGCAAATCTGAGCCCAGGATCTGTCCTCTTCAGCACAAATACTACATGGACTACCCTAAAGTATTTGGCAAGAAATTGTCACCTGCGTTGTTCTCTGGCCAAAAATTATGAATCAGCTAACAGAACTCAAGAAATTAAGTTAAACATGTTGATTGCCATGTCTTAAATTCACTCTATTTATAGGAAAACATATCCCCAGGTGGTGCAGTGGTAAAGAATCTGCCTGCCAATGCAGGAGATGTAAGAGATGCAGGT
>NW_011442431.1:0-941 GCF_000754665.1 Bison bison bison | reverse complement strand
GGTTGTGGTTGGGAGCTGGGGCCTCTGGGGAGTGGGAGATGGGAGGGCAGCAGACCGCAGCCGGGGAGAGGAGCGGGGTTGTGCCTTCGGCACACGCATATATATGAAGTCTAGCTAGCTAGCTTGTCTATATATCTATATATCTATATGCAGTCATAGTTTGCTTTATTTTTGTACTCGTGCTTAGACATGTTTGGAGCACGACCACCTGGGGTGGCCTGGGTTCTAGCTCATGCCTTGGTGCCCTCTCTCCCACCCATTCTTCCTCCATGCCTCGTCTGTCTTTTGAGACATTCTCTGTTCAGAGTCGCTTGGGTCTTTCTGATGGAAATGTGTACATATGAAAATTTAATTTTAACAAAGCCTCCTTCTGGCACCTGGCCAGGGACTTCTAGAACAGAGCAGAGTATCGTAGAGTCTGACCCAGAGCTGGAGCTTCTGGGGGAACAGGTGCTCACTAGCATTTGAGCAGGAAAGTGTGTGCCCTGAAGAATACCTCTCTGAGAACTCGAGACCTCACATACGCTGCAAGGATCTCACACCTCGCGGCTCAACAGTTGTCCCTGGGTGCTAGCTCTTTCTCTGACTTGCCAAGGGTCATGTGTTTGAAGCTGGTGCAGGGCCGCATGGTGCCGGCAGCCAGGAGACACCTGTGGGTGCAGTCTCTGCTCGCATCATGCTCGTCAACTGAAGAGCCAATGCTGACCCCTCCTCCCCAAGCAGGGCGTCACATAGGCCAAGAGGTTTTGTCTTATGGAACTCGGTCATTAGAGGAGCTCGTGTGCCTCAGCCATGGGTGGGGCTTTTTTGCTTTTTTTGGAGTACCATGAGAAGAGGGGGTGAGGGTGCAGCTCGAGTCTGACCCCTGACCCATCTCGTGCCTCAGTTTAGCTTTAAGGGGCCCTGGCATTCACTCAGGCCTGTCCTTCAGCCCCTGGCAT
>NW_011442430.1:0-966 GCF_000754665.1 Bison bison bison | reverse complement strand
CCCTCCTGCCTGGCATTCCTGATGGCTCAGTCCAGTCTCCTCTGTGGGTGCCATCGCTAGAGTCTACCCAGCAGGCCTGTACCATCAGGGTTATAGCTGACCCTTATTGCTGGCCATCAGCCTGGCCTTCATCAGGGCAAGGGTACAGCATCAGACATTGGATCTGGGCACCTGGTGGCATGAAGAAGCCAACTCTGAGCCAGTCCTACCATCCTGGCCGTTTGGACCTCTATCCTGCTAATTTTTCTCCCTTTGCAGCTCGCGTATCCCAACCCCAAGTACCAGGGCTCAGTCACCAACGTCTCTGTTCTGTCCTCGTCCCAGGCAAGCCCTTCTTCCTCCAGCCTGAGTTCCACTCACTCAGCACCATCCCAGATGATTACCTCTGCCCCTTCCAGTGCCCGAGGTAAGGACGGCAGGGCGCTGCTTGCAGAAGGGAGAGGAGAGAGCCTCATGGGCGCCCCTTGTCCTGCTCTCATCTGTGGCTATGTCTTTCAAAGTGGCCCTGAGACTTAGCAAGTGCTCACCTATGCTTTTAGCATCAGGGACTCGAGGGCTCCTATCTCCAGATCTTTTTCTCTGGCTTCAGACCCTGCTCGGGCCAGTGGTTGCAGCTGTGCTGCACTGAGGTAACCAGGCATCACATCTCCACTTCAGTAAGAGGACACACAGCCCAGGAGAAGGCTCAGCTCTTCTCACTGAAGTGTTTGTGAGAATAAAGCACAAAGTTAAGGCAAAAGTGAGTTTTGTCTTGAGTAATCAAACATGATGAAAAAGTATGAAAACTAAATGTGAAGACTAAAATTAAGCCAGTATTCTAAATGGTAGCAGCAACCAAAAAAACTTTGTTCAACTGGCAAAGGCTTAATCAGGAGAGATGGCTCTGTAAAAGGCTACTAGTTGTTATTGCTTGATTTCTTATTCAGTCGAATAAATACTGTTCTCTGAGAGGCAGTAGATTTTCCT